>NC_133665.1:36184319-36362112 GCF_037893015.1 Macrotis lagotis
GAATTTTTTTTTGTTTCTTCTTCATTAACATGTGCACTTTTATTTGAACTGGTCTTAAATCATTGTGCAGGCAAAGCTCCCCAAGTACTGACACCAATTTCATGAGACATCTAGAGATATAAAAAAAAAGTCTTCATTCACATCTATGTTGGAAGTAGGGAGAGAAATTAGGGGACCATTATGACTCTGACAAAGAAAAAGGTATTAAGGTAGAAGGCACCAAAAAGGTTGTTTCCATTTTAAAAGACTATTATATAATTTTCATGAAAGTAATACCACTGTCTTAGTCTGGGTTTATGTTAAGTAGCTCCTTTGATCAGAGGAGGATAACCTTCATAGATACCAATAACTCTCTGCAACAATGCATTATACAATTTATGAAATGATTATAACCAAAAATATGCAGAGTTCTGAAAAGGTACTGTAGAACTCTGGGGGAAGTTTGCTTCCAATATACTTAGACTGTTCATTATTTTTAAAATCCTGAGTCAAGAGTCAAAAAATTAACAAAAAATAAAGTTATACTAATCACATCTCTTTTTGGAAGGCAATTATCATATAACATCCTTCATCAAAACAAAGCAAACCAAAAACTTCAACTTACAATCCATTTAGGAGCATTTTTGGTGGACAATGGAAGACCCAGAATCATTATATTCCTCTTTGCTGATTCACATCTTCTGGAAGGTGGAAAGAGAGACCATGGTGGAGCCTCAAATCCAGACAAGAGTATTTGTGCTCAGGTGGACCAAGATCTTAATTTTCACTGTGTTAGGGGATGGGATATAATCTCTTTCATCCTGTCAGCAATAGTTGGATACATGGTGATACCACCAGATAATGTGATATTGATATACAAATCTTTGCAAATGATAACATCACACTGCTTAATTGAAATAAAAGTAGTTTTGGGGTGGTTAGGTGGCTAAGTGGATAGAGCACCAGCCTTGGAGTCAGGAGTACCTGAGTTCAAATTGGCCTCAAACACTTAATAATTATCTAGCTGTATGGCCTTGAGCAAGCCACTTAACCCCATTTGTCTTGAAAAAACCTAAAAAAAGAAAAAGAAATAAAAGTAGTTTTGTGGATTCCATAGGATTCCATGCCTAGGAAGATGGTTGAAAGTCAGCTTCCAGCTTCTGGACACCAGACAATGATAACTTGACCATCAGGGAACTCATAACTCTTTTTCTAGAGTAGATAGATTAAACAGTGGTTTCACTTAGACTCCTGCTCAGAGTTACTTGGACTAAGTAACACAGTTTCTCCTTGATATCATGTACTGTTTACTTCTCATTTATTTTATTTATTTTTCCAGCGACATGCAATGGTAGTTTTTAACAAATATTTTTTGCAGCATTTTGAGTTTTACATTTTTCTCCCTTCCTCCCTTTCCTCCCTCCTCTCCTTGACAGAGAGCAATCTAATATATGCTCTACATGTATATCTGTGCTTAACATAGATCCACATTAATCATGTTGGGAAGGAAAAATGGAATCCAAATGGAAGAAAAAACATTAGAGAGAAAAAAATGACAATACATAAGACAACTTTTAAAAATTGAAGATACCATTTGCCTTGCAAAAACCTAAAACAAAAAAAATTGAAGATAGTAAGCTTTGGTCTGCATTTAAACTCTACGGTTTCTTCTCTGGATATGGATGATATTTTTCATCACAAGTCTTTTAGAATTGTCTTTGATTATAGGATTGCTGAGATGAACAAGTCCATCATAGTTGGTCGTTACCTCATATTGCTGTTAGGGTGTACAATGTTCTCCTGGTTCTGCTCACTTCACTCAGCATCAGTTCATGTAAGTCTTTCCAGGCTTTTCTGAAACATTCTCTCAGTTGTAGTAGTGAAACTATCCCCTTTCTCAGACAGGATCTTCATGAGGTAGTCAATCAGCTCATGGCCAGTCAGACCCAGACAGAAGATGGGATGGGAAAGAGCATAATCTTCATGGATGGGCACAATGTGAGTTACACCATCACTGAAGTCCATCACAACACCAAAGGTAGAACCAGGGATAACACAGACTGTGAGGCAACAACATTGCTGGAGTGTTAAAGATCTCAGCATATGTGTCATTTTTTCTCTGTTTGTTTTGGGGTTCATGTTCTTCAGGGGCAACATGGAGCTCATTGTAGAAAGTATGATGTCAAATCTCTGTGTTATTCTAGTTGGTAACAAAGCCATGCTTAATGGGGTTACTCCATAATCAGAATACTTCCCTTGTTTTGGGCCTCATCCCCTACATGATTCTCTTTCTGGTCCATATCCACCACCACACCCTGATGTCTGGGACACTCAGTCATAGAATAGAAGATAACCTGAAGGGCATTGTCTCCTGCAAAGTCAACTTTGTACATTCTAGAGCTATTGTCAAAAAAGCTCAGCAATATCATCATCAATGGAAAACTTTGAAATGACAAGTTTAAACAGAGAGAGAGAGAGAGGGATAAAGAGAGACAGACAGACAGACAGACAGACAGAGAGATAGACAGACAGACAGATAGACAGACAGACAGACAGACAGGAGGTGGTACACCTGAAGGCAAGGGGAAGGGAAGTGCATGCTGAGTGTATAGAGCTCACAGCTCGAGATCAGAAATTCTTGAATTAAGATCTTTATGGTTCAATAGTTCTTGAGTACAATGTTGAGAGAGAGAGAGAGAGAGAGAGAGAGAGAGAGAGAGAGATGAGAATAACATGTGTAGTCTCTGTAGTCAAAGAATAGTGATATAGAAGAACCAGGAATTTGGACCTTTCCACAATTGTTATTTGGACAGTGCAAATTTGATGTAAAATCAGGTTGCTCATATAATAGTTCCAAAATGTGTCTGTCTTCCAGTGAAGTCCAAACCACAGAGGAAGCTATGAGTCTGAGAAGGATTATTTAAGATCACATGAGAGAACCAGGGATTCACTGGAATGTCTCTTGTCCCAATGGCAACTCTGAATTCAATACTTTTTGAAAGTAGTGGCTCTGAGTGCTTTATGTTTTCTGAATCTGTTTATGAGTTCCTATGTGTCCTCTGCGTTTTCTGTATAGGTTTATGACTCTTGTGGGCCTTTTGTATCTTCTGCATTTTCTGTGGAGCAACATAAAGGCTGTCCTATATACAATATACTTTTCCTACTTTAAGTACTTATAGGGGATCAAGGGACTCTGTTTTTTCCTCTCCTCTCACAGTCATTTCTATGGCCTTTTCTTATTAGCCTCTCTTAACTCTTTCTCATCTGGTTTCTGAGTTCATCATTTAACTTTTCAGAGTTACTAATGCCTTCTTAATTATCAGCTCTGATGGTTATCTTAGTCATCATTTTTTTTTAACTTCTATGAAGCCTTTGGAAATGTTGATCATTCTCTTCTTCAGGATATTCTATTTTCTCTGAATTTTCATGATACTACTCTCTTTTGATTCATCTACCACTACCTGACTGTTATTTCTCAATATTTATTGATTCATCGCTCATATATCAAGCTTGCTAATGCCAGTGCTGGACCCTCTTCTATTCCCTCTTTCCATTCTCTCACCTACCCATGGACTTAATTATAATCTTTATATGCAACCTTAGTCTATTACCTGTTCCCCAATCATGTATCTCCAATTATCTATTGGATATTTCAAACTTCAACTCATTCTATCCAAAACTGAACTTATCTTTCACCCAAAAAATCCCCTTTTTCAAATTTCCCTGTTTCTTTTAAGGTTACTTTCATCCTTCCAGTCATTAAGGTTTGCAACCTAAGTGTTATCTTTGATTCTTCACTTTCTTACAGCCCATAAAAGCAATCAGTTGTCAAATCCTTCTTATTTTTACCTTAACAATGTTTCTCAAATCTATATTTTTTCCTATATACAAAAAAGACAGTTCAGGTCATCATCTATTTCAATAATTTCCTAATTTTTCTTGCCTCAAGTCTCTCCTTTCTTCAGTCCATCCTCAATATATCTGCCAGAATAAGCACAGGTCTGACCATGGCACCTGGTCTCCTTAATAAATTCCTTATTGATTCTAGGATCAAATGCAAATTCCTTTGTTTAATTTAAATCCCCACAGCTACCATTATCTTCCCTAAACATTCAATTTACCTTGTATTTATTTTGTGTACATGCTGTATACCCATGCTATTTATGTCTATATACATATTCATTTATATGCCAGGGCAGCTAATAGAGGCTGGGTCTGTAGTCAAGAAGATTCATCTTTCTGAGTTCAAATCTGATTTCAGAAACTTGAAAGCTATGTGACCTTGGGCAAGTCATTTAACCTCTATGTGCCTCAGTTGCTAATCTGTTAAATGAGAAGGAATGACAAACCAGTCTAGTATCTTTGCCAAGAAAACTTCAAATGAGGTCATGAAGAATTGGATATGACTGAAAAAATAGCTGAATAACAACATTTACTGGTCATTTTTCAGAGTAGAATTCAACTTTTTGAGGACGGATATAATTTCATTTATGTCATTTATGTCATTATGCCTTATATATTACCTGGTATAGAGGACAGTTAAGTTCTAATTAGTGCCAATAATGAATCCTGTGATGTGGTAGTATGTATTCAAATTCATACTATTTAATATTATAAATATGCAAAATATGATCAAATGTTCCAGTCCAATGAAACTATATGTAGTGTGAATTAGAATAATTCATCCACTTGTTGGGATTCATTATTTGTACTAATTGGGTTCTAGGTGGAGTATATTAAATAAATTACTTGTTGTTGGCTGATTGGTTTGCTTATGTTTGTGGAAACCTGGATAATAAACTCTAGTTGAACATTTTCATGTACTATACTCTGTGTGGTGGCAATGAAGGAGAAAAATACCTTTTGGATCAGCCTCTCCTAATGCAATTTATATCCTAGTGGAACCCTGGACCAAGGACCAAGCTAGATATCAATAAATAATTTGATTCTTATATGCCATGCTATCCAAATGTTAGCAAATGCAAAATCAATTTGTAACTGAAATAATCTGCTTCCTCTCCTTTCCCCATAGCAAAGACACCATTGCAACATTAAGTTAAAGAAAGTGAATTTAAGCGAAAAGGATTCCAATGCTTAGCAGAAATAAATTCAACAATATTCACCTTGAAAAAAGCCACTTCTGATATTTTAAAATTTTGATGCTTTAACTCAAGAGAGAACATTAGAAAAAAAAAGATTGATCTGTGCTATTGAAATTATGTCATATTAAAAAAGTCTTCTTCTTCCCCAGTCCATCCTCCATCCTTCTATACCACTCCCCCAGGAACCAATTAAGAAATGACCATATGATAGATTTCAGGGATAGTACCCAAAATGAATTTATTGTCTAAGGATAGAAAAAAAAATCAATCTATTTAACCTACAAGGCAGGTGCATGATGCATGATCATGTTGAGACAAATCAGAAAGAAAACTTTAGGCTGGATACTTGGAAGGCTGTCTGTCAGCTAAACACTGGAAAAGGAAACTGCCATGTGATTTCTTTAAGAAATCATAAATTAATAAATAGGAATAGAGAAAAGTAGACTTTCAGTTGAACACTAAACTTTGAGATTTTTCTCCTTAGAAGGCAGAAGTGGATGAAATAGATGATTATCTGTTTGTCACATTTCCGCAAGTTAATGTAATGTAGTATAAACTCTTGCTCATATTTGGGGCATTATCTAATTTATGGATACCCTAACCCTTTTGCTTCTTTTGTTTGTCATTTTTCTTTCTCTCATTCCCATGATTATTTCATTATTCATTAGCACCTTCATTAGCATTTCTAGGAACACGAAGGGTAAAAGACAAAATGATTGCTTAAAATTTTCAGGTGCTGATTTCTGACTTCTTATCAGACCTAAAATGTCCCAAATGTCATTTTCTGTAGCTCATCTACTATAGTGCAGGATCTCAACTGTTCTGTCTATACCTTGATTCTATTCTGATTTGATAAATGCTATAAAATTTTCATTTTAATTAATAGTAATTAAAGACCTTTCCAACTTAAAAAAAATCCTTTCTTCTAATTTTGAGTACTTTTGGTCTTTGCTTGAATTACCTTTCATTATCTGGGCAATGTGCCTTCTTCCACTGGAATTTTCCTGTTTAGATTCTAGGCCAATTTTTTGGAATGACCATGGATTTCATTGTCAATGGACTGACTATACACAGACAGTTTATTGAGGAATTACTCTCACATCAGTTATGAGTAGTTTCCTGTTGGTTAAAATATAGCATCTGTGTGTGTGTGTGTGTGTGTGTGTGTGTGTGTGTGTGTGTGCTACCAGACTTTTTTTCTTGGAGAAAGTATTTCTGATTTAAAGAGATGATTGTTATGGGCACCATATAAGTCTTTGACCTGTCTCATTTCTTACTCCCGAAGCATTATTTCCCAACATATTTTTTGCCATCCTCCCCTATGCTCACTTTTGCATTGAAGTCCCTCAGAAGCAAAGTATATATACTGATTTAAACTGGGAGGTTTTATTGAGTTCTACCTAGAATTTCTCTGCCTCTTCATCCCCTACATCAGATGTTGGTTTGCAAGCTGCAATTATTTTCATGGTGATATTTTTGCAACTACTTTTTTTATGAACACCGAAGTGTGAGATGACCACATGTCCCACGAAATGATTGTTACTTATTGCTTCTGTGTGCAAGATAAAACCAACTCCACCTGCTCCTTTATTTTGCCTCTCCAAGGGGACTTGAGAGCTGTCTTTCCACCTAACTACTTCTTTTTCTCTTCTGATTTTGTTTGCTCTAAGTATAATACCAATGCAATTCAGATGCTTTGGTAGAATGTCTGTTCATTCTTTACTGAATAAGGATCTTACCTATGGGCTATGAACAAAGAAACTAATGCCTAAAAACTATGTTGTCCTTAGCACCCTTTACTTATAAATAAAGTAGCATAAATAGCTACTGTCACTGTAGAAATGGAAAAGGGATGCAAAAAATTAAAGACTACTTTCCAATTTTTCTTTATTTCATGGGTTACCATGGTCTAAGAGTGCATCACCTAATGACCACCTAATGATCATTTTGGGTGAATCTCTCCAGATTTAACTAGGTTGATCATCAGAAATCAGGTATTGTCTCTTGCTAGAACCAGTGGAACAAAGGCAAGTCATTTAATCTGTCAACAAGTCTTTATTTAGTATTTACATAATAACAACAACTATCATTTATATAGAACATCAGAGTTTGTAGTGCTTTACTCAAATGATTTCATTTGCTCTTTATAGCAATGCTGTAAGGTACATGTTCAATCATTTCAATCATGTCTTCTGAATCTCCATGATCCCATTTGGGGCTTTTTTTGGCAAAGATACTAAAGTGGTCTTCCACTTCCTTTTCCAGTTCATTTTATAGATGAGGAAACTGAAGCAAACAAGGTTAAGTGACTTAATGTCACACAGCTAATAAGTGTCTGAGATCAGAGTCCACTGCACCACCCAACAGCCTCAGCTATAAGGGAATAATTCTTATTCTCATTTTTCAGACAAAGAAGATGAGATATGAAACTATTAAGTCACTTTCTTGGAGTCACACAACTTTTACATGTTTTTTTTTTTGCAAGGCAAATGAGATTAAGTGGCTTGCCCAAGGTCACACAGCTAGGTTAATTATTAAGTGCCTGAGGTCAGATTTGAACTCAGGTACCCCTGACTCCAGGGCGGGTGCTTTATCCACTGAGTCACCTAGCTGCCCCACAACTATTAACATGTTCAAGAAAGGATGTGAATTCAGACAGGATACTATTCACTGGGTCCATCTACCAATCAATATATCAAGTTCCTTGTTAACTAACCACTGGGAATACAAAGAATGGCAAAGGCAGTTCCTACCTTCAAGGAGTTCACCTTCTAATGGAGTAGACAAGAGATAAACAACTAGGTAACATAAGATACAAACAGAGTAGATGGAAGGTTAAATGAAACGAAAAGGCAGTAATAGCTGAGAAGTCTAGGAAAGGTTCCCAGAAGCAAACAAAGGTAAATTTAGAAGTAGAGATAATTTAAGGGGGCAAAACATTCCAGGAATGGGGAGGGGGGGACAGCTAGGACAAAGGTCCAGAGATTGGAAATGAAGTATTATGTTAAAGAAGCTACAAAGAGGAAACAATATCATGATTATAGAGTACCTGCAGGCGTGTAGAGTGTAAGAAGACTAGGAAGATATGAAGGAGTTAGGTTAGTAGGAAGAAGCCAAGTTTCTCATCTGTAAATGGAGGAAGGGGATCAGATAGATAGTCTCAGGTTCTATTCTAGCTTTAAATCTATTTTCCTGTGATATAACACGGTAGAACCTGTCACAGGCTAATGTGCTCGGCACATTAATGCAGAGTGCTCTGGCATAGTATCCAAAACCAAACATTTATTGAAATATTGGAAGATCTACAATGAACTCATTCCCAAAACTATTTTAGGATCAAACCAGGTTCTTTGACAAAGAAAACTTTTAGCAATTCTTTAGTTATACACCTCACATGAAGTATATTATGGAGATGTATATATATGAGGTACTATAAACTATAAACTCACCAGATGTGTCTTCCACCCCTGTGGGGATGTCCTTCTTGAAGTCCAAATGTCAGAATGATTTTTAAAAGGTGATAAGAAATTTTAAAGGTTCCTTTCTATAGATGATATGATGCTAGTTTCATCAAGTCTCAGAACAATGCAGAGTCTCCTCAGTGAGACTCAGAAATGTTGCAATAAGATTAGTCTAGAATCTAAACAGGAAGATTCCAATACCTGAGAAACACACATTGTCTAGATTATAAAATGGAGTTAGATGTTTACTACCTCTGTAGCCTGAGGAAAGTTATTTAACCTTTGTGATGCTGAGATTCTTTACTGGATAAATAAGAGGTCTCTTTCAGAAGATTCTTGAAGTCACTTCCAGATCTAAATCAAAGAAAAGCTATTACTTTATCGAGTTAATTCATCAATACCTATATCTTGGAGAGCTATGTCAATAATTATAAAAGATAAAGAAGTAGTTGAATTCCATTTGGAAATTTGCATAGCATTTTCACAAGTGGCTCTTTGATACAAAAGCCCATCTTTTTTATGTAAATATTTTCCAGTGATGCTATGTCATTATATGTCATAGACCACCATGATTTTCAGAAGAATTGAAATTATAGATGCTCCAAAGGACAATGGAAGACACATGATGGGTATAATTAGACTGCCATCTGCTGCCAGCTGTAATTTGTATATATGAAGTATCATAAAAGATATGACTAGATAATGAAGTGGGCAAGTTATATACTTAGAGTGAGGGAGAACAGATAAGTCAACTGAATGTTGAACTGATACCCAGAAAATATTAAAAGGCTTGGAAGATTTATTAATGGTGTATATAAACAAGAACAACAGAATGAGAAGACAGCTTTTCAGTGAAAGAGGAAGTGTCAACATTGATTAGATTATAGACATATTGAAATATTTATATATTAAGAAATTATAATAATTCCATTAGTTTGCATTTATCAAGCACTGGGCATTTCAAATTTGTTAGTTTCACAAATTTATCTCTAGATCATCAAGTCCAATCTTCTAATTCTATAGCTGAGGGCATGGAGATCTAAATATCATTGTCCCTATTTTATAGATGAGGAAATGAAGTAATTTGTTCAAGGTCAGATAATTTACTTGAACTCCTGAATTACTACAAGTCAAGTTTTTTTCTTCTCCACAACATTTCAGGTCAATAACATTGGAAATATTCATAGAATTAGCCTGATCAGTATTCTAATTGATTGACATTTGATGAAATCCAGTATTCTTTTGTTTTAAATAATTAAGAATTAACTGTTACAATATCAGTTTAGAAATAAAATAAGAGAACTTTGAATTAAATTGTCAACATGGATGATGGGACACTCTTGTGATTATCGTAGCAATGCTTACATTTACTAGTTACATACAAAATAAAACAATTAGTTCATCTCAACAGGAGCAAAATAAAACTATTTTTGTAGTAAAAAAAAAGAGACCAAGAAATACAGTTCTGTGAAAATTGTGGCATGTCATCAATCATAGTTATTTTCAAATTTTCCTTTTCCTATATTTCTTTTTCCTCTACTCCATTTTGAGGGTGGGAAAGTTAAGAAAATATTTCTCTAATTTTCCCCTTCCTTTTTCTTCTTTTTTCCTTTGTTCATATTTGAAACAGAATATAGTGTGTCTTTGCTAATACAGAAATCTAGTTAAATGACTGTATAATCTATATCAGATTACTCACTATCAAGGAGGGGGAGGAAAGGGAAAGAGGAGGAAAAATGTGAAACTCAAAACTGCAAGGGGATATATGTTGAAAGTTTCTTTGCATGTAGTTGGGAAAATAAATAAATGTATTGTAAAAAATAAGAAATCGGGTTAAAGTAAAGGAAGAGATAAATCTGTGCTACTAGCTGGAGTGAAGTGAGGTTTGACATTAATGAACACTTGCTCACTCTCTTTATTAGTAGTCTTTCACTGAACTCCAATTTCATTTCTCTCTCCAGCTCTCCATTGCTGATAGTATAGAAATGTTTGAACCCAGTATGTTCTACTCCACACCAACATTTAAGATTTTAGCAGCTTTATTCTTTTTCCCTTTATCCCAAAATCTTTCCATCACACATTTAAAACTTGAAAGAAAAGGAAATTCTAAATGCAAAAAAAATTTCAATTACCTGAAAATCACCTTCAACTTCCTCAAAAGACAAATTTTCACTCTAAGAAGAATTGCTGAACCATATTTGAAATATCAAAAGATCTAGGTTCCAAATAAATGTGCCATTGATTACTATCTAACCTAGAATGAGATGTTAAAATGAGAGTTAAAACATCAAAGATTAATGCAATTTGCTGAAAATTCCTATAAAATAGATCACAGATACTTATGTGTCTCCTTCCTCCTCCTATTTTTCCCCTCATCCCAATTTTTCATGTAAATATTTGCTTAGAGAATTCTGTTTTCTCATCAAAGAGCACTCCCTCCATTCTACATAAATGACTTTTAGTTGCATTTAGTTCTTGTTTATATCCTTTTGTAGCACAATGGGGGTGGGAAGAATTAAACATATTAGATCCTATAATGCTACCCATACTGCTGGAAGGTTGAAGAGCTTAAGGGACAAAGGAGATGTAACATAGCTGTCAGTCAGTGAAATGAGAACTGGAAGACTCGAGGTTAAAGACAAAAGGGGACTGATTAGAAGCAAGAGTGGAAAATGAGAGAGAGACACAGTCAGACAGACAAACAGACACAGACAGATTGACAGAGACAGAGATGCAGAGACAGAGACAAACAGAAAGGATGATTGAGAGAGACAAAGGCAGAGGGGAGAGAGAGAAAAGAAAGGAGAGGAGAGGGAGGGAGAGAGAGAGAGAGAGAGAGAGAGAGAGAGAGAGAGAGAGAGAGAGAGAGAGAGAGAAGATGAAGAAAGAAGAAGAAAGGAGGAGAAGGAGAGAGAAGAGGAACATATGAAAGCACCCTTCACCCCCCATTTAATCTGAGTCCAGAGTGTCTCTGTGTTGAGGCATCTCTGGAGTCAGAGAACCTGGATTTGAATCTTGACTTTGTCACTTAAACACTTGTGTGGTTTTAAGACAGCCCACTTAACCTATCTGGGTCTCACGTGAGGGAAGTGGATAGATGTCTTCTAGGATCCCTTCTAGGTCAAATTATATGATTCTATTACTGGTCCAGATGAATGGGTGAATTGATCATCAGTTTCAAAATTGTCCTACAATATGTATGGTCTCCTTTGCCAGTTCAAGGGAAGTAGGGCTATTGGAGCTATACAAATTGAACTGAACTTTTTTAGAACTCTTAAGTTTGAAATGTTTTACATAATGTTTGGGAACTTCTTCAGAACTGGAAAGGCTGAGAACATCCAGTTGTATGATAGATGTTTTATTATATCTTGTTTTATCTTCCACATGTTATATATTTTTTATTAATTTTTGGCCGAGTAAATATCATACACAAGCATATTTTTTTCTGTTCATTGTGGGACACTGACACTATTATGCCAAAGTCATAAGACAAGGATAGAAAAGTCAGAGTTTGTCAGATTTGGGGGAGGAGGGCGCCTTAAAAACTAGATCTGATTCAGTAAATCCAAAATAATTCACTCCTTTTGAGAGAGTGAGGTGGGTTTTCTCTGGAACAGAGAGAAGAAATTGAAGGGTAGCAGGTTGTTGACTTTTGAGAACAATTAAAAGTTCAACATTTCCTTAGTTTAACATTCTGCCAGGGAGACATAACCATTGGGTAGAAGTGGAATCATCAAAAGCTGCCTCCTTTCTGTTGATCAGGATTGGAATACTGGCTATTAATTCCAGTTGGTGGTTGAACTTCCATAAACTCTTCATATATGGAGAGTTCACCTAATCTATGAGAGATATTTTTGGTTTTTAAATATTTCATGCATGATGGTACAATATTGAATGTTATATCTTTTATGATATTCTATACTGTCCTACAGCATTGCTACTTGGGAGTATTGAAAACATTGCGCAATTCCCTAAATGTATCCAGTCAACTCTCTCCCTGTTCAGTTCTTGATTCATTTCATTATTTAATCCATGGTGTCTAACCATAACTTGATAGGTTGCACATCAAATTTCCATGACCTGGGCAATATGCATTCTTCATCTACTTTATTTGTTTAAGTCAATAATATTTATTAAGTATCTGCTTTTTTCCAGGCACTTTTCTAAGCACTGAGATACAAAGAAAGAGGGGGGAGAATGTAGTCCTATTGGAGAACATTTGAGATAATCCTGGAGGAAAGGCATTAAAGTTTAGGAGGCCTGGGAAAGGTTTCATATAGAAGTTGAGACTTTAACTGAGACTTATGAGGAAGAAAAGAGGTAGAGATGAGGAGGGAGAAAGAATGATGTGTGTCTGTTGGTGGAGCTGTGAACTCATCCAACCCTTCTGGAGAGCTATTTGGAATTATGCCCAAAGGGCAACAAAAATGTGCATACCCTTTGACCCAGTAATACCACTACTGGGTCTATACCCTGAAGAGATGAGGAAAAAGGGTAAAAATAATACTTGTACAAAAATATTTATAGCAGCCCTGTTTTTGGTGGCAAAGAATTGGAAATCCAGTAAATGTCCTTCAATTGGGGAATGGTTTAGCAAACTGTGGTATATGTATGTCATGGAACACTATTGTTCTATTAGAAACCAGGAGGGACGGGATTTCAGGGAAACCTGGAGGGATTTGCATGAACTGATGCTGAGTGAGATGAGCAGAACCAGAAAAACACTGTACACCCTAACAGCAACATGGGAGTGATGTTCAACCTTGAAGGACTTGCTCATTCCATCAGCGCAACAATTGGGAACGATTTTAGGCTGTCTGCAAAGGAGAGTGCCATCTGTATCCAGATAAGGAGCTGTGGAGTTTGGACAAAGTACAAGGACTATTCCCTTTAATTCGGGGGAAAAAAAAAAACCAGATGTCTTATTGTTTGATCTGGTTACCTCTGAGAATTCTGTTCTCTTTAAGGATATGATTTCTCTCTCATCACACCCAATTTGGATCAAGGTACAACATGGAAACAAAGTAAAGACTGATGGAGTGCTATCTGGGGGGTGGGGGTGGGGGGAGGGAAGCAAGATTGGGGGAAAATTGTAAAACTCAAATAATATCTTCAATAAAAATTTTTAAAGAATGATGTGTGTTAGAAATAGTAAGAAGACTGATGTCACTAGTTCACAGATTATGTGGAGGAGAGTATGGGGTCTTAAGACTAGAATGGGGCCAGGATATGATAGATATGACAGGATATGACATTAAAAGGCAACCAGACTTTCAGTGTCTTGGTTAAGTATTCTCTTTCTTTCTTTGGTTTTTGCAAGGCAATGGGGTTGAGTGACTTGCTGAAGATCATACAGCCAGGAAATTATTAAATGTTTGAGATCAAATTTGAACTCAGGTTCTCCTGATTCCAGGACTGGCACTCTATCCACTGCTCTGCCTAATTGTCCCTTGGACACGTATTTTTTTTTTTTTAGTTTTTGTAAGACAATGGGGTTAAGTGACTTGCCCAAGGCCACACAGTTAGGTAATGATTAAGTGTCTGAGGTCGGATTTGAACTCAGGTACTCCTAACTCCAGGGCAGGTGCTCTATCCACTGTGCCACCTAGCCACCCCCATCCCATGGGTTTTTAAAGACTTGTTTTCATAATCTCTACTATATTTTATTGTTTGGCAAGGCAAGATTTTTCATAATTGTTCTTCTGCTTTCCTTGTAATATTTTGTAAATGAACTTGTACCATCTTTTGCTGTCCAGGTCTTTCTGCTTAGAAAAGAGAAAGATTTCCTGGCCCTTTTGACTTCTTTGTTGTTGTGAATTTTTATATTGATTAAACTTTCATAATAATGATAATCAATGCCTTTTTATTTATTTTCAGTATTTTCAGAAACAACTGCTTGATTAAATAAATCATGGGAACTATTGAACTTGCAGGAAATTTCTTCTCACCTTTACCTTCTGCTTTGATATTAGTTTTGATACAGTCTGTACATACATAGTTGGTTCTGAAGAAGACATACAAGTCAATAATTAGTATCTTCCTATCTTTTGTAGCTAACATTTCTGTATTTCTTTCAACTTTGCCAAGGGTTTTGCATGTATTATATTATTTGAGCTTCACAATTACTATGTGTGGTAAAGGATAAAAATGTATTATTATCCCAGTTTTACAGATGAGGAAACTGAGATTTATTGAGGTTAAATAATTTATCTATGAACACACAGCTAGCAAGCAACCTTGATGAATGAAATCACCATGTCCCTTTATCAAGATGCATACAATTTAATTTTTGTGATGCTTAAGCCTAAGTTCAATTACTTTTCACTCTTAAAACAAATATTGTCTATAATACACACACACACACACACACACACACACACACACACACAAACATTTCTGATTCACCTTTAAGTATTTAGAATGAAAATCCTAGGCATATAAGTAAATCATTATATGGCACAAAGGCAATTCTTGGTAGTAAATAGTTTAAACATTCCTGAATTACCAAGTCAGGATCATAATGCTGTAGAATATCTCAGTACAATAAGGTTATATATAGATACCTGGGCACTTAAAACATTCCTCCTTACAAAACATGATTTTCAGAGTGTCTGTATGTATGTGCCATTCCAATTTTGTTACTCTTAACAATAGAATAACAAGAACCAGTGTTGCCTTTTCACTTTTGGTGTCTATAGGGGTATTTATGGATTTCACCAAGCTATTATTGTGTTTGCATAAGCTTACATTGGATACTGTTTTTTCAGTAAAATCTAGGAATGCATTGAGTCTGCAGAACAGAAGTGAAAATTGTTGTGAGGTTATTATTATATCAGTTGACTTTTTATGCATTTTCCTATATACTGAAAAGTCCATTGGATTTCTGTATCATAATTCTGTTCCTCACCACTTCACATGTGGAAAATTACTACAGCCTCCTGCTTGTTCTCTCTGCTTTAAGTCTCCCCACTTCAGAGTCTACCCCCTCAGCTGTCAAATTGATCTTCCTAAAGCAAGTCTGACAATGCCACCCCACTTATCTAATAAACTTTAGTATCTCCTTTTCACTTCCAGAATCAAATAGAAAATTTTTCTGTTTAGTATTTAAAACCCTTCACAACCTGCCCCTCTCCCACCCTTCCCAGTCTTCTTATACCTTATTCCCCACCAAGTCCTCTGTGATCCAGTGACACTGATCTTCTTGCTGCTTCTTGAAGAAGATATTCAACTTTGTGCATTATCATTGGATGTCTCCTATGCCTGAAATTCTCTCCCTTGGGAACTCTAATTTCCTTCAAGTCCCAGCTAAAAGCCCACCTTCAGCAGGAAACCTTTTCCAATTTCCCTTAATACTAATGCATTAAGTGCTCCTGTGATTATCTAGGGTTGATCCTGTTTATATTTTGCTTGTATATAGTTCCTTTCATGGTGTCACCCCATTAGACTACTTGAGCTCCTAGACAGCAGGAATTGTTTCTCTTCCCCCTCTCCTCTCAAAACTCTTTGTACCCCCAGTATTTAGCACAGTATCTCACATATAGCTGGTACTTATAAATGCTTCCTGATTGATAGAAAAATCATAGAAGAAAGTCTTAGTGAAAATAACCACACAAATACCAGTGAAGTTTAGACGTTAACTTTTATCATGACCACAACATTCTGTAGGCATGTGTGCATGTTTATATGTGTATTTGTGTATTTGTGTGTGTGTGTGTGTGTGTGTGTGTGTGTGTGTGTGTATGGAGAGAGAGAGAGAGAGAGAGAGAGAGAGAGAGAGAGAGAGAGAGAGAGAGTTTGTTTAAAAATTCTCTTAAGCACCACACAAATTCTCTGGTTAGTCAAAATTTAAATCTTTTTCTGACAGATAACTTTCCTGGAATAGCTTTATTGGTGTGGGAGAGTTCCCACAAAGAATGAGGCAGTTCATTTCTAATTCAATATTAGCAATATATGCCAAAAGAGGCAACATGAGAGAGAACTATTCTCAGGGTGAGGGAAGTGTGTTCTGACATCTATCTGTGACCCTGGACAAGATTCTTAACTTCTTAGAGTTGAATGAAGTCTCTAGGAATGCAAATTGCATATATGAACCCATCTGCATTGATTGAGGGAGTTTCTTCATTACAAGTTTCCAATTAATCTACAGTTCTGATAAAACAAAACAACAAAAATGCCCAACATACTCCTAATTATTGGAAGAGTGCTTATACTATTGTTTAAGCAACATGAGATTTAAAATTTGACAAGGTAATGAGATAGACAAAACACGGGATTAGCAAAAAAAAAAAAGATATTAGAAAATGATACCAAAGTAAAGGATTAAGGGGCCTGAGGAGGGAATGATTTAATTTTAGTTTCCTCTTTTCTAAATCAATATTAGGAATATGTGCAATACTAGTCATTAAGATAGAGTCTTGCATAATGATATCCTCTGGAAGTGAATTTTTGGGGAGAGAAAAAAGCATGTAACTCACAGATAGTAAAATGGTTTCCCTTTGCAAATCCAGGGAAAACATAAATTTTTCTTAGTGCACAATACTACACAGAGCTGTAATAGGAGCCACTGAAAATAGGAAATGCTGACCACATCTTAACTAAAGTGGAGTTGTAATTCACAATGCTAATCTCTTTTTTGTATAATATATTCTGTTCTACCTCATGCTTTTTTTTTTTTGGTTCAGACTTGGGGTATGGAAGACTGGTTGGAGAAGGTCATTTCTGACTTAGAGCAAAGAATGCCTAGATTACACAAAGAAAACTATTGTTTATTTCTCAGAATGACAGAGGAATTAAATTCAGAGTTGACTTATTTGTCTACAGTTAACTCAACAAAAATGGAGCTCTGGAAAAAAATCATTTATCCTGACCAATTTCTTAGACCTGAAGGTCTTTTTCGCTTCAACTAATATTGCATAATAATAATAATAACAATAATAATAATATCATAATGAAATAATATAAATATGAAGTTTATCTAGTAAACTTTTTTGAGTCTCTTATGAAGTTTACTTGGAACTAGAGAATCCCAAATTGTACCTAAATTGTACTGTTCATTAAATAGTAAAACCATTTCTATTTAATTTTCTCCAGGGTTATCCTCTGTGTCTTCCTTTGTTACTACCACTAGCTAACATTTATATATAGTGCTTAGTTTGTGCCAGACACTTTGCTATTGTTACCCGCCCCCCCCACCATTTTACTAGAGGTTGAGTAATTTGCCCAGAGTCACAGAGAGTAAGTGTCTGATTTGAATTCAGGTCTTTCTGACTCCAGGTCCAGAGGTCCACTCACAATTACCTTGCAACAAATAAGAGACAGAAAATGGCACCTAAAATGATATCTTTCCAGGCTGTGTCAGTGTTCTTTCATTCATTTTTTCATTCATTCATTTATATAAGTATACATAGTAGAGGGGAGGAAATTTTGTCCTTCTCCCCCAGTTGATGTAATCATGGAAATGAAAAGGCAGATAGTAAAAGACACAGAATCCAAAGAAAATGTCATCAATTATCTCAATTTTTTTGTTGTATATTACCAAATATGTAGATATTTGAAATATAATTTTGTTGGAATTTTTCATTTTTTATTCAAATGTTTGCCTATGGGTCTCTATAGACCCCATAGGATGAGTCCATGAACTGACTAAGACCTCCAAATGCTAAATTATTAGATCAAAAATATGATGGATGAATATCTATAATTGTTTCATACTATACTATATTTCTAGTACATAAAATATTTCTTTTAAAAATGGTTTAGTGATCTTTATTGTCTACTGGAATCTCTATTCATTTTATATATTCATAATTAGATCTACAACAGCAAACACACTAAAAATATATGACAACTTACATTCTTAATTGCTTAGATATAAGTACCTTAATGTTTTTGTCAAAATGCTCCATAATTTAGTTCTCTAGTTTACCTCTCTGGACTCACTGTACATTAGTCCTCTTAATATGCCCTATACTCTATCCAGGTTGGTATTCTCATTATTACCTGAACTGGCTATCTATATTCTTAATACATATTAAAAACTGTCCTTTATGCTTGAAAAACACTCCTTCCTAATCTTGATCTCTCAAAATCTTTAAATGGTTGAATTCATTTTTCTTTTCCTATAGAAAAGGCATTCTCAAACTTTCTAATTGTTAATGCTCTCAAATTATACACATAGACACGGACTTGTTATGTATGGACATATGTATATATCCATACATATTCACATATTCACACATATTCATACATATGTGCATACACATATTTATTCCTCTCTCTGTCTTTGTCTCTTTGTTTCTGTCTCTCTACCTTTTTCTCAGTCTGTCTTTTTGTCTCTGTCTGTCTCTTTCTTTGTTTCACATCTCCTATTAGGCAAGTAGTTCTACTGCAAGATGCAATTGCTAGCAGAGAGAGAAATCCCGTCCTCCCTGTGCTGTTCCTAGGTAAAGGTGCAGGGGTCACATTCCACAAAGCTGCTCCCTGAATGTTAGATTGTCTGCAAGGCTTAGCAGGCTTAGCTTTTTTAAAGACCTCCAGTTGTGTGGCCAATCTTTTTTCCTAGTGATAGACAGCTCCTCTTACAATTCTATCAGGAAAAAGTCTTTCACTTATCAACACATATTTATTCCATTATCATTAATATTTTACTATCTGCCTTTTCATTCCCATGATTGCATCAACTGGGGAAGAATGACAAAATTTCTTTCCTCTACTATATATACTTATGAATGAATGAAAAAGCATCCATTAAAACCTATTTGCCAATTTTTATGATAAATTCTAAAATATACCATTTCGTCCAGAAAACACAGATGTTAAATGATTAAATACAGATTACATTGAAATAAAAATGATTAGCATCAAAAACTTTTCAAAATCAGTGTATTCTCATATCTCCCCTTCTACACCTGAATTTTTTTTTAATTCCTCTGACCATGTACTCTGTCCCAGTTCATATTCTGTAATATAATAGTTGAATGATTCTTATATATTAATATTTTATTTCATGTTGAACAATAGGATAGGGATATGTTATATTTATAGGTTGTTTATCTTTTACATGACAGGAATAATGTCCAACAAAAATAACCAATAATCAAAAAGAAACATATGGAAAAATAAATGTAAATGTGAAATGAAAATAGATGCACAAATGCTTTCAGGCCTTAGTTGAACCATTTTTTAGCTCTGTTTTCTCAACAGCATTGAATTCTTTCTTGTGTTCTATACTACTCAGTATCATGACAAAGATTAAAAGATTAAATTGAAAACTATCTTGGACATAGATGAATATAAGCATAGAAATTCTGAGTTGGAAGGGACTATAGAGCTTATCTAATCTAGGTTTCTTATCCACAGGTGAAGATATAGAGGCAAAAGAAGGAAAGTTACTTGTTCAAGATCATATAGGTCATTAGGAACTAAACATTTTTGTAATCTCAACAGGGTTTAACCAAAATGGAATTATGGAACCCAATAAAAATCTAAATATACAAATATCTGACAACTAGTTGACATAGTGGATAGAACTCTGCACTAGAGTGAAGAAGATCTGAGTTCAAATGTGACTTGTGACATTTACTAGCAGGGTGAACCTGGACAAATCATTTAGCCTCTTTTTGCCTCAGTTTCTTCATTTGTAAAAGAGGATAATAATAGCACCTACAATTATTTAATTATGTTATCATAAATCAAATGAGATAATTGTATAGTACCTAGTAGAGTGATTGGAATACAGTAAATGCTATATTTATTATTATTTATGTAACAAAATATATATATGTATAATGTATATGATGCATATATGTACAAGTATAACATGACAAATAAGTTCACCTTTTTAGGCCTTAGTTTCATCCTCTAAATGTTCAAGTTCTATGGTCCCTTCTGGCTCTAGGTTGATGATTATGACTGTGACTGAAGTCAGAACATCTAGGTTCTACTCTCATCTCTCTACCTACTAACCACTAGACTTTGGACAAGTCACTTATCCACTCTTGACCTATTTTCTTATTTGTAGAGCAGAGAGAGTAAAACTTACTCTGCTTCCCCAACAGAGTTATTATGAGGATCAAAATGATATTTTATTTGAAAGTGCTTTGTGAATTAGAAAGCACTTTGTAAGTAAATCCTGTAGTTATATTTATAGAGAGAGGTTAAAATAAAGGTGTAGTTCATTTTAATTTCTTATGTGGTCTGCTTTATATGGATGCAACAAGAGTATAAATATATATATATATATATAAACTAAACAGAGAATTGACCTTTCAAAATTGAAATGCACTGGTATGAGTGACATTTTTCTCATTAGATTACTTATTTTAAAGTTGAAATTTAAGAAAAAAAATCTGACACATGCACACATACACATGACATACCAATGCTCCTTTCTTCAAATTAAATGCCTCCTCCCAGGAGTGAATATACCAATCATTTTATAACTGAACAACTTAAATAACTAGTAATCAACAAACATTAACATGTAAATACTTCCTTCTAATAAGCCATAAACATTAATAAGCATATGACTGAAATTGCCCCAGTTGAAATTATTCATCAACAACACAAGGTAAGGACCTGAAAGGAGAAAACTGTTAAATTTGATTCAGAAAACATTCCTGTGAGTTTGCATAAATCGCCTTTATTTTCTAGTGGATTTTTTTTTAGGTTTTCCCCCCCTCCCCCTGCTAGAAACCTTATGAAACTGAAATGTCAAGTGAGGGTTGCTTTATATCATGTTCTGTCAATCAAAGGGAGGGAGGCTTTATGCATCTGTTGCTAGTATATTGGCACTTTTTGAAGAGTGTTTCGGTGGGAGCGAGAATAAATAAAGATCCTTCAGGCACTTTCTCATTTATGGATGAGGAATCAAAGCAGTCTGAAACTTCATTTTCAGCCTGATACCCTGAAGATTGTTGGCTGATAATTCTGGATGGAACAGCTTATCTTGGAGGATTAGGGAGAACATGGGCTTCCTATTACTTCTGGCTTCAGCCTATTCAGCTGGGTAGACTTTGTCACACAGTATCTGGGCCTTTACATATGTCACTAATCTTATCTATATCTTTTCAGCTCCTTCTGTTGGAGCTGTGGTTTCCCGTGCCTAAACCTCCCATTTCTTCATTACACCAGCTGTATAGGCATTAGGCTTCACTAACAGTCTTTCTGCACCATGTCATTCCATAATGGCTAGTAATGCAGAGATACAGCCTTCACAAGAAGGTTAGGGGAGGATTTTTATCTCAGATCTTGTGGGTTTCACATCAGTTCGATTAAGAGTTCTTCCAACCCTTCCCCCCCAACTCAATTTTTAAAAACCAAAATCCGCTTAACAAAATGAAATAAGCCTGACGATAGATTTATCTTTGTAAGCATTAAAGATAACATACACACACACACACACACACACACCTCTGTGTATGCAATGGGAAGGTATAGTGCTGTTGCCTTGATTCACAAGTTGGCAATACAGAATTCTAAGTCATATACAGAATAAGGAAGAGAAATCATTAACTGAATTAAATTCAAGGTTCATTGATTAGTCTGTTTACTATGTGCTAGATGCTAAACTAGGTGACAAAGATACAAAGACAAGATGACAAGTATTCTTTACCCACAAAGAGTTTACATTCTACAGAGGGAAAGAGAATTGGGGGAAGGGGTGCAATGATACCAAAGCTAATATCTGAGGCCTTATGATATTCTTTTTTAATTTTTTTTTTGGTTTTTGCAAAGTAGTGGGGTTAAGTGACTTGCCCAAGATCATATAGCTAAGAAATTATTGAGTCTGAGATCAAATTTGAACTCAGGTCCTCCTGACTCCAGGGTCAATGCTCTATCCTCTGTGCCAACTGGCTACCTCACTCAATATTCATTTTCAAGACAAAATTCAGATATTTGGTAATCATCTTTCCTGAAATGAAATGTGTGGTATGTGTAGTTCCCAAGCAGAATGTTTTAATTAAAAAGATTAATTAATCAAGCAGAAAATATTGATTGAGTTTCTAGGAGTTGTCTCTCCTCTCAAAGAGTTTACAATCTGCTTCAAGATATAAAATATCAGCATATGAAAAGATAGATAAGGATACAAGCCTCAGAATGGCTAGTACCAAATAAGGACTCAAGACAATATATTTTCTGAGTGGTCAGAAAACAAAGATCTTTGAGGCTGGACTTTGAACACTGAGAAGGATTTCAATAGGAGGCCAGGACAGTCCACATGGTGGGATTGGTATGAAGAAAGGTATGATTTTTGAAAAGTGTGTGGAATTTTTTTGTGGGGGCAGGGTATTTTCAACTGGAAAATGATGGTAGCTTTTTGCAAGGCAATGGGGTTGAGTGGCTTGCCCAAGGCCATACAGCTAGGTAATTATTAAGTGTCTGAGGTCAGATTTGAACACAGGTACTCTGACTCCAGGGCCGGTGCTCTATCCACTGTGCCTCCTAGCTGCCTCCTTTCCCTGCTTTTCTGATTCAACCTTTACCATCTTCTCTTTTAGGACTAGTATTCCTGAAGGCTCTTTCCTAGGTCTTCCTTTCTCTTGTCTTTATATTCTCCCCTGTTATCTTATCAGGCACTGGGAGTTCGATGATTATTACTATAAAGATGACTCCATCCAGTCCTAAGCTCTTTTCTAAACTTCAATTATAGGTCACCAATAACCTGTTAGTACATATCCTCCTGGAAGCCTCATAAATCTCAAATTCAGCATGTCCAAAAAAATCACAGAGAAACTTGTGACCTTCCTTCTAAGCCCAGAATTTTTTACACTTCTCTATGTGGATTGTAAAATCATCTACTAGAACACCTTGCTTCATCTCTCTGAAGTATCTTTGTCTTTCCAATTTTCACAGCTTGGGGTTCTGATAAAGGTATAATTTCTAAAATATATAGAGAATTGCATCAAATTTATAAGGTTACAAGTCATTCCCAATTGATAAATGATCAAAGGATATGAACAGTTTTCAAGTGAAGAAATTAAAGCTATATATCATCATATGAAACAATGCTCCAAATCATTACTGATCAGAGGAAATACAAATTGAAACAACTATGAGGTTCTACCTTAATAAACCTACTAGATTGATTAAGATGACAAAAAGGGAAAACGATCAATGTTGGAAAGATTGTAGGATGATTGGGACATTAATGCATTATTGGTAGAGTTGTGAACTGATCCAACTATTCTAGAGAACAATATGGAACATTGCCAACATACAATAAAACTGATTATATTCTTTGACCCAGCAATTCTAATACTAGGCCCAGTATCCAGAAGAAAAAATGGAAAAGTCCCAGAGATGTTCCAAAATATTCATAGTAGCTCTTTTTGTAATGGCAAAGAACTGGAAATTGAAGGGATGCCCATCAATTGGGGAATAGTTTAAGCAAGTTATGGTATATGAATGTTATAGAGTACCATTGTTCTATAAGAAACCATGAATGATCAGACCCTATAGAAGTCTGGAATGAATTACAGGAACTGATGCTGAGCAAAGGAGCAGAACCAAGAGAGCAAAGTACACATTAACAACCATATTGTGAGATGATCAACTTTGATGGAAGGATCTCCTCAGAGCAGTTCAGAGAGGTAGGACAATCCTAGAAGACCAGCGATGGACAATGCTACCTCACCCAGAAGAAGAAAAACAAAACAACACCCAACCCCACCCCCCACTACAGAATCTGTATTCACTATTTCTGCCTTTCTGCAATTTATTATCAGGTTTCTATGCCCTACTACAAGGTCAATTTTTGTATAAGTGCCATATACTGCAGAGAAAAAGGTGTATTTCTTTCTATCCCCATTCAGTTTCTTCCTTAAGTCTATCATATCTAGGTTTTCTAACCTCCTTAATTTCTTTCTTGTTTATTTTATGATTCAATTTATCTAAATCTGAGAGTGGTAAGTTGAGGTCTCCCACTAGCAGAGTTTTGCAGTCTATGTCTTCCTGTAGTTTTTTCAGATTCTCCTCTAAGAATTTGGATGCTATACCACTGGGTGCATACATATTCAGTACTGAAATCACTTTATTATCTATGGTACCTTTTAGGAGGATATAGTTTCCTTCCTTATCTCTTGCTATTTATTTTTGCAGCTGCTTTGTCTTCTGCTGCAAGGCCTTAGCCTGGGGCAGAGGTAGTCTGTAATTGTGTTTGTTCTGGGAAGAGGCTTCAGCTGAAATGCAGGCGTGGACTCTGAGTTCCTCTGGACCAGAGGAGCCCAGGGATAATGTCTGCAGCTCTCTCACACAGGAACTCTCCCTCTAGCCCTGCTGGCAAGCTCCCAAGGGTCAGCGCCAACACCAATGTCTCTGCTCCCTAGTTGACTCAAGCTCTGGCTGTCCACCAGGCTCTAGCCCTGCAGCTGATCAAGCAGGTCCAGTTCTTGGGCCCTCAGGCTCCTGGGCTCCAGCCCCACTGCTAATCAGACTAATCCCTGGATAATCCTGGCTCCCAGGCTCTCCCGGGTCCCAGGCAGAGTCCCCTGTGCTGGACTCACCCACAACTGTGGAAGACAAATCCTGAGGTAGATGTTCTTTCTCTTGGCTTTTCTTTTTGGGTTTTGTTGATCAGATTTCTGTTAAGGGGATTGTTTCATATCATATATGGGGAAAGATCAGGAGACTTTAGCAATGTGCCTGTCTTCTCTCTGCCATCTTGGCCGGAAGTCTCTCCCCGCAATCAGAATGAACACTACACTCACTTTTTTTGTTTGTTTTTGCAAGGCAATGAAGTTAAGTGACTTGTGGAAGATCAAATTATCTATGTAATTATCTGTCTGAGGTTGTATTTGAACTCAGGTCCTCCTGACTTCAGGGTTGTTGCTCTATCCACTGTGCCACCTAACTGCCCCAACTACATTCACTTTTTAAAATTTTCTCTAATATATTTCTTTCCTATCTCATGGATTTCTTTTTTCCCTTAATCTTAATTCCCCATACCTAAAATGACTAATCTGTAAATATGTTAAACATAAATGTGTATGTACAGTATTCACCAAACTGCTCACTGCTGAGGGAAGGGGAATGGAAAGGGAGGGTGGAAGGAAATCATGTAGCTTAAAATATGCATATGCACGTGGATGTATGCTGAAAAACTTTCAAAACTTACAATTAGAAAAATAAAATAAAATATCAATAAAAAAAAGTTCCTAATTAGCGTTTCTTCCTCTAGTGTCTCTCCTTGATGTTCTACAAATTTGCCAAAAAGAAACATTTCTATGATAACCTTCTTGGGAGTAGGAATTGTTTCTCCTTGGTATTTATGTTCTCAGAGTAGCATGATGTCTGGCACATAGAAGGCATTGCTGATTGAGGATAGCATCAAAAAACAAAATCCATGATAAATATAATTGAAAACATGGGAGTTGCCTTTTGCAAATTAATGCATGTTTTTATTTCTTATATTTATCACTAAGTAACAGAATGATATCAACAATGACAGGTTTGAATATAAATGCATAATTACTTTTTTCTTTGTTTCTTTTGCTTTTATTCTTTTCCTCTGAGGGCTTTTGTTTGCAAGTTAGTTAATTCCTTTCTTTCCTTCTTTCTTTCCTTCCTTCCTTCTTTGCTTTTTAAAAAATTTTTCTTATTAATTCTTTTTCTATGTATATATGTATATACATATGTATTTGAATGCTTTTATGTGTCAGTGAAAAAGAAAAATAATATTCAGGTAAAAACAAAATCTTCCTAAAGCTCAGATCTAACTATGTCAAGTTCATTGCTGATATGCCTTCAAGCTCTCCCTATTGACTCTACGATAAATAGCAGGCTCCTAAGTCTTGCGCTTTAGAGTTCTAGTCTGGTTACAGGCTACCTTCATTATCTTACTTTTCCTTTTCCTTTAATATACTTTAGTTTCCAGTCAAACTGAACTATTTTTTCCTTTGGATTCATCATGTCTTATCCTGTTTTCATACATTCTTCAAAATCATTCACTAAGCTTGAAATTTACAAGCTCCTCAGCTGTATTTCTCAAAATCTTTATCTTTCTTTCAAAACTCAGGTAAAATGCCACACTTTGTGTGTGTGTGTGTGTGTGTGTGTGTGTGTGTGTGTAAGTTTACCTTAATTGCTCATCCTTTTTTCTTCCTCAAATTACCTTTTGTTGCATAAACTTCTTGGTGGTAAATGTTATCTTTTTTTCTTAATATTTCTATGTTAATACTAAGGCTTGCACATAATCAATGAATAATAGGACTGACCCTGGCTCATGTTGGGTTACATGAGAATGTTAGTCTCTAAAGCGTTCCCTGTTTGGTTTCAGTTCTTAGAGCATGCACAAGTATTCTCTATCCTTGTCCAACCCAATGTTGTGAAAACTTTTGTGACCTAGTTTTCTGCCCATGATGACTCAGGTATTAGTATTGTACAAGAAGAAATTTTCTAATTGACTCTGGAACCTAAAGAGCTGATATTTCAATGGAGTAGAACTGGAACTTTTCTTGCTGTTGTTGGTATTGTTATTGTTGAGTTGCTAAGATTGTATTGGACTCTTCATGCCCCCAAATAGGGTTTTCTTGACAAGGATAAAAGAGTGTTTTGCCATATCCTTATTCAGTTCATTTTACAGGTGAGGAAATTGAGGGTTAAACAAGAGAAGTTAAGTAAACAGCTTAAAGTCACACAGAGAGTAAGAGACAGAACTAAGATTTGAACTAGTGTTATGAGGTCTTCTGACTACAATTCAGCTCTCTTCCTTTTGAACTATTCTGCCTTCCATTGAACAATTCTGCTTTTTAGCTCTCAGTTTTCTCATCTGTATAATGAGTGTATTGGTCTAGATGACTATTAATATTAAATCTATGATGTGGGGCCCTGGACAACTCATTTATCTTCTTAGTTGTCTGGACACTGCCCCAAGATTACAAATTATAGGAGAATGACTGATCTACATGAATGGAAGGAGTTTCTACATAGAAGTTTCCCCTAGAGCTCCTTGAAATTACAAGTTTGAACCTCCCCAATTTTTCCCCCTCCCCCCAAATAAATAAGAAACTAACAACAACGTAAATTTTCAGCTAAAACAATAAGATCATTTTCTTTAGATGAAGTTTCACAAAGCACCTTGCTTCTCACAGCTACTCACTTAACAGAAACTATATCTTTTGACTTAGTTTTGTTTTATATGGACAAGAGAAGTCCTCATAATAACAAAGAGATAAAATGTAATTTAGGCATTCCTCGATTCTGCTTTCTGTGTCTTGTCTTCCACTTACATGTGCCTTTCTTCCGAGTACTCTCATGAATTCCCTCACCTTCCTTCTATCAAAATGAATTCTTAAGGATGGGTTCTAATGTTAGTCACATATCTTATTGTGAACTTATGTCAACATACAACATTCAGGGCTGTTTGCATATTAATTCAGGCATCAGTGAACTATAGAATTAGAGACTTTTCAAGCTAGAAGAGACCACAGAAAGCGTATAATCAAGGGTATTGTGAGGTTCAGATGAAATAATGAGTATAAGCACCTTGCAGAACTTACATTGCTATATAAATATCGATTATTATTATTATTACTACCACTATTTTATTTTTATAATTATTATTAGCCTCAAGCTCAAGTGATGTTTATAGAGCAAAACAGAGATGTGCTGGTAAATAGATTTAACAACCAGGATCTCTGGGAAAAGAAAAGAAACACTGCATGCTCATACACTTTTACATTTAATCTGCATTTAGTCTAGACCATCAATAAAATAGTCAACCAAGCCATGATTTGGAGAGAAGCTGATTTCTGAAATATACATGCTCATTCTGGAAAATTTAATGTATCCTGTGAGAACTGGTTCCAGCATACCATCTGAATATTATTCAGTTCCCTTATAATAATCTGAGATTAAGACAGATTAAGACATTTTCTTCAATTCACATAGTAATTTGTAGAGCAGGAACTTGAATCTAGTTTTAACTCCAAGTTCAATGCTTCTTCTAACATATCATGCTATTTTTTAAGAAAGTACTTTAGTGGGGAAAGGAACAAGTGCCAAATTTGCTACTTCCTTATGTGTATTATAGGTTTAAGAAAACCATCTTTATAGCTTATTCTCTCTATTAGATTGTAAATATAAACTTTCATTTTTATTTAAGCTGCATTGATTATTCCTCAATACAAGCAGAATGTTCTGTACATGGTACATGCTTAATAAATGTTTAATTGAATTGTTGAATTTCCCTGCAATTATACCATATATATTGTCTGTCTTTAATTTCAGCCTTGCCAAGAACAGTGGGCAGGTCACTGAATAGGAGTTAAAAAAATGAATGTGTTCTTGAAGGAAAAATTCCTCAAAATTTAAACAATGCTGCTTATAACTGTCAACTGTCTTTAAGTCAAAGAGATGCCTAAGAGGAAATATATACCTCTGGGCAGTAAAGAGATGCAGAACTCCAAATACAGAATATTTTGTATGCTATCTAACAGTCATATGTTGCTTGGATTTACTTGACTTTTTTTTTTAATACGGGGAAGTTTATTTGGGGAATGTGTATCTGAAAATGACTATGATCCAAAAACAATAAGCACCAATTAAAAAAAAAAAGAAGGTGCCCAAGATCCTTTCCCCTCAGTTCTACCCCACCCTACTTCCTCAGTTTCCTCCAGAAATCTTCCATTCTCTGTCTCTGCCATTTTGGAAGCAATGTTCATTCTATGATGCGTGTGTGTGTGTGTGTGTGTGTGTGTGTGTGTGTGTGTGTGTGTTGCCATCAAAGCAGAAGATAAATACTTCTGCATACAGATTTTATCGTCTGCTTAGCACTGAAGGCAAACAAGTCTAGTTAAGGTAAAATTGCAAAGCAGGAAAAATTTGTCTTTTTTTCTCCATCTTTTTTCCCCCTTCAGGGGTGGTCATTCAACTCAGAAATGAAAGTGAGTCTGGATAAACCAATACAGCAAATCAAGGAGAAAAATGGTCCAAGTAATTGGCCCCAAGTCATCTACTAGAAGAGGATATTACTACAAAGAGAACAGAACACAGAAAACTTGGAGCTCCGAAGCAGAAACTCTGGTGACATAGACAGGTATGTGAATAGTGGGAGAAGGGGCAGAATTGGAGGACCTGGAGGTGGGGAGCAGGGAACACAAAGAGCTTCAGATCTTTGCCACAAAATGGGGAAGAAAATGAAAGGAATCCTCACTGTTGGTGAATTGGATCCATGACCTTTGCTTTTAATGAGTGTCAATGTCAATATGAATGTTTGATGAAGATTAAACTGAACATGGAATCAGGGAAGACTGTTAACACTGACACTGTCTAAATATATTGCCTGACTTTGGATAGTCATTCATTAAATAAGCATTTATTCAGTGTTTACTATGTTCCAGGCACTATGCTAGGCAGTGAAGATACAAAGACAAAAACTAATATAGTCTTTTCCTATCTTTATTTCCTATTATGGGGGGGTGGGGTGGGGCAGGAAACACTGTGTCTCCATTCTCTGATCTTCTGTTTCCTCATTCATAAAATAAGTGAGTTACACTAAAAAACCTCTAAGGTCTCTTCTATCTCTAAAATGCTATATCTAACTATAAAATTAAAGAATAAAGAAAATTTAGATTGGCTCTGTAGAAAATAAGATAATTACAATTATTTAAGGGAAGCTCAGTGGGCACAATGGAAAGAGCACTGGATTTGGAGTCAGGAGGTCCTTACTAGCTGTGTGACTAAGTTAATTAAATGACTAAGTCATTTAATTCTGTCTGCCTCAGTTTCCTCATTTGTAAAATGAGTTGAGAAAAAAATGGCCAACCTTTCTGTGTCCTCTTTCACCTTCAGTGTTGACCACTCTAACCAGAAATGAAATGACTCTAGATAAATCAACACAACATATCAGGAAAAAAAAATGATTAACGCAATTGGCCCTAATTCATCTATTAACAGAGGAAAATACTACAAAGTGATCAGGATCCAGAAAAGCTTGAAGCCCCAGAAAAAAAACAATTCTGGTGACACATACAGGTATGTCACAATATCTTTGCCAAGAAAACCCCAGATGGGATCATGAAGAGTTAGGCACAACTGAAATGTCTCAACAACAACAATTAACACTCATTTACATGAAGTACTCATTATCTATGCCTACTACCACATAGTATGATAACAGTGAAACATATTATTAAATATGCTAGATTAGGGGCAGCTAGGTGGTACAGTGGATAGAGCATTGGCTCTGGAGTCAGGAGGCGCTGAGTTCAAATCTGTTCTCAGATACTTAATAATTATCTATCTTGGGTAAGTCACCTAATCCCATTGCCTTGTCAAAAAAAAAAACCCCAAAACAAAGACAAAAAAAAGTTAGGTTATTTTTGTTGGTTTATTTAATTATAATACTAATCTTGTAGAGTATGATTCATAGAATGTTGGAATTGAAAGAGAATTTATAGGCTATCCAATTAAACCCAATGATTTTTCAAATCAACCAACTTTATCCATATATGCTCTGAATTTATAGTTTTTATGCTTATACAACTCTACCTTCTTGAATTTAAACAATTTAGGTGAGGGACTCAAGTGCTCATTTTTCCTGGCTGGCAATTGATAAAGCAGACACCAAGTCTAGAGATTGGTTATCTATTATTATTACTCCTGAAGGTGGAGAGGATCGTGTTTTCCACTTTCATCGATATTTCTGATGATTTTTGCCTAATTTTTCTTATTCTTTGTGTAGTTAGTAGTTATTCATTTTCAGGACCATTTCTTTGGGAATAAAAATTATTGAATCTGTCCTATCCAATTTGTGCAGGGAAGTCAGGAACCACTGCCATACTGCAAATTAGGAATGGAAAAGTAGAAGTTTGAATTTTATAGGAAGCCATGCTTTCCTAATGCCAAAAATAATAAGTGCTCACATTTGTACAGCATTTAAAAATTTTATAAAGCACTTACATCACTATGTGGTTTCATTATCTCTTATTTTACAGATGAAGGCAACTAGGTGGTGCAGTAGATACAATACTTGGCTTAGTCAGTAAGATTCATTTTCCTGAGTTCAAATCCAGCCTCAGACACTTATAGCTATGTGATCCTGCAGTGAGTCATTTGACTCTGTTTGTCTTGGTTTCCTTATCTGGAGAACCTGGAGATGGAAGTGCCAAACCACTCTAGTATCTTTGCCAAGAAAACCCCAAATAGAGTTATGAAGATTTGGACGTGACTAAAAAAGCAAATTTTACAGATGAGTGAAAAGGATTAGAAAGGAGCTCATTTTTCACATAACTAAGAAGTAGTAAAAGTCTCAAATCTATGTCTTCTGTTCTTAGGTTCCATTACTCAATTCTGTGTCTTATACTATGCTTCTGGGTAGACAGAGATGAATTTGTAGTCAGAGGACCTAGATTCAAATCCCAGGTCTGTCACTTACAACCTGTATGACCTTGAGCAAGTCACTTCAACATCTCTGGGTCTCGTTTTCCTCATCTGTAAAACAAAAGGGTCAGACCAGATGATCTTCCAATTCTTTGACATAAAAAAGACTATGACTAAAATACAAAGGTATTTCAGTTTTTTTTGAACTCTGAACTTTCCATTTTCTCATTCTTTCCTTTCCTTTCTCATGTGAAAATACCTGTCAAGTCTTTATTACTTAACTTTAACTTTGTAATAATTTAGCAGGTGCCCCTGTCATCATTTTCTAACTCTTTTAGTCATCTTCACAAGTCTTCTAGGTTAATTTCTCTAAAATTCATACATACATACATACATACATACATACATACATATATCTACACATTTTTTGTATGTATATATATGATAATCCCTTTCCTATAATTTTCCAGTCTGAAATGCCTTGTTCCTCCTTTCTATAAATCCAAAATGTTGCTTTTCATAATTTTTTGCTCATAGCATAGTATTATTTTCTCCTTTTCTTCCTCTCTCAATTCCATTCTTCTTTTCTATTCTACTTTTTCCTACTCTCTTTCCTTCTCTTCTCCAGGACATGGAGGATGATAGAATTGTGACTTTTCTTCTGCCAAACCAAGGAGTAAGTCAATAAACATTTATTATGTATCTTCTGTTTGACAGTGCTAACTTCTGAAAGAGAAGGCAACAAACTGTGCCTGGGGTAGGGAGTGGGGGATATTTCCCAACTAGTAAAATTTGCACATCCCTTTCAGAAACCTATTTTTCTTTTATGTCCTAAGTTAAGGTCTACCTTCCCAATAAAACTTTTCTTACTGATAACTACTCACTTCAATTTTTATATAATAACACCAATAACTTGGAGTTATTCTTATTAACAACTCCTAGGACTTGACAGTAGTTTTATATTGTTTTCTATAAACTTTGTGGGTGAAGTTGTTTTGTTTGACTTTGTATCCTGTCCTGAGCCAGGGGCACAATGCCTTGCTCATGGTACATACATACCCAATAAATTATTATTACAATTATTATTACATGTGGAAGTCTTATCTAATCAAATAGATTGGGAGTTTGTGTCTTTACATTTAAATGTCTTTACATTCTTTTCCTACAACACTATTGAACACTTAGTAGTTTTTAAATAAATGTTTGATTACCTGACCTGTGTCAATCAGCCAGTCAACTAGCATTGTGTCTACACTGTGCTAAACTCTGGGAAAATACAGAAAGGCAAAAAATTCTCTCAATGAATTCACAGTCAAATAGAAGAAAAGTAGAGGAATACAGAAGAGAAGGCAGGGACACATTTAAACTTAGTGTTCTATGGAGGGATTTCAGTCACTCATTGAGACTAAAACAATGATGTCCCCTTGAGTTTCTTAAACAGACTATTGTGTTTTAGATGACAGGTGATTTTGTTTCCTCTTGCTTTGATAGACAATATAAGTCACATTCAATCCAATAAATCTTTATTAAGTGCTTTCTGTGTCCAAGATGCTGAGTTAGGTATTAGAGATGCCAAAAAAAAAACCAGCTTCCAATTTCAAGAAGCTTTAAATTTTACGGGAAGGTTACAGAATTAATGAAAAGGGAAACATTACTAGCAACTAGGTGAGTGAGATATCACCATAAGAGAAGGCTTCATGAGGTTGGTGGCACTTGAGCTGAGCATTAAAAAGAGAGAAGACTTCAAAGAGGCAAAGATAAGGAGGTATTTTGGATATGGGCAGTAGGTTTGTATGATTGTCTAAAGACATGAGATGTTGTACTGAACTCAAAGATCAGCTATTAGTTGGTTCTGTCTCTAATGAAGAAGATTGGAAGGCGCGTAATATGAAATGAGGCTAATGGGTAAGTAGAAGTCAGATTTCAGAGGCCCTTGAATGAGTAAGAAAAGAAGACTCAATGGACATTTTTTGAGCAGGAGGTTGACATGGCCAGGTATTCCTCTGAAAAGTGATTTTCACAACTCTAGGGAGGATGTATTAGAAACTGAGACTAGAGTTAAGGAGACTAAACAAGAAGCAATTCCAATTGTCTAGGCTAACAGTCATGAGGGCATCAACTTGTCCAACAGATCAAACTAGAAGCAATTTTTTTGTTCCCTAGATATTTATTTCTTTAAAATAATCCTTTATATCAGGGGCTTTAATTTATTGTTATCATTGTTGTTGTTGTTTTTATATTTATGAATAGCTTGAACAATCTACTGAAGCCTATGAATCCCTTCTCAGAATAATTTTAATTGCATAAAATAAAATACTTAAGGGTACAAAGGAAATAAATTATATTGAAATGGTTACCAAAATTAAAAAAAAAACAATGTTCACAGACTCTAGATTAAAAGTGTCTGCAAGTTTATATACATATTTTAAAAGTTTAAAGTTAGGAATTAGATCTTTGATTTTACTGGCATAGGGAACTCCTTGGACAGAACAGGTTGGCACCTTCTCTGCAATTTATTGTCTTAAAGAATTGCTTAGAGCAGTGGTTCTCAAACCTTTCACAGTGTTGGAATCCAGTTTAAACAGAACTTTGACAGAACTCTTCTAGTAATTTTCTCTAATATTATTATTTTAAATTCATATTAGCAACAACATATAGCTCATTAAAACATACACACATATACAAACACTTACACACAAAACATGGAGTATTTCAGGATACTTTCTCAAACATAGTTTGACCAAGGAGTAGTGAGAGTCTTGCCCAGAGTAACCATCTGTGTATGTATGTGTGTGTGTGTGTGTGTGTGTTGTGTACATATATCTATATTTATCAATCTGTCTTCTATCTTTGAACCTAATTCTTATTTAAATGAATAATTTGTTCATTAAAATTTATCGATATATATTCATTTACCTAAAAGGGAAAAAAAGAAAGATTTATTTACAAATATATTAATTTATATTTTGTATTTGAAGATAAAGGCAGCATGGCCTAATGGCCTAATGGATAGATTGCCAACCTCAGAACCAAGAAGGCATTGAAGCCTCACTCTTGACACATACATAATGGTTATAGGAACAGTCATTTAGCATCTCACTGCTTTGTTTTGTTTTTGAGGTTTTTGCAAGGCAATGGTGTTAAGTGGCTTGCCCAAGGCCACACAGCTAGGTCATTATTAAGTGTCTGAGACCGGATTTGAACCCAGGTACTCCTGACTCCCAGGGCCGGTGCTTTATCCACTGTACCACCTCTAGCTGCCCAGTAACATCTCACTGCTATTGAAACCTTTCCAAGATTATCTGTTGCAAAGAAGGGGCTTACCTGCTTATGTAGAGAGAGTTTCCACATTATGGGATTCCCTACAGCAATAAAACAATAGGTCTATTGTCTACCTCGCAGAGTATTTGCTTCTATTCCTTATGCCATATAAAATATAAACATATAGACTAATTTGATCCCTTGGCCAAGACCCAATAAGCTGCTACATCATGGCACTCACTGTCCTTTAATTATAATCTAATTATAGACTTTCTTTGCTATAAAATCCTCTTGAATCATAGAATCAAGTAAATATAGAAAGGAGTTTAGAGATCAACTTGTTGTCTTATAAAGGTGAACAACAAACATTTATACCTGCTTTAAGATTTTCAAAACCTTCATTAAAAAAATTACTATCATTTACATAGCCTTTAAAGTTTGCAAAATGCTTTACAAATAGAACTAATCTGATTCTCAACTTTGAGAGGTAAATGTTATTCTTTTCTCCATAATATAGATGATGGAATTGAGGCAGAAAGAAGTTAAGTGATGTCCAGTTTCTAGGAATAAATTTGAACTCCACCAACTATTATCATTTTCATTTGACAGGTGAAGAAAATTATATAGTCAATATAATAGCTGATGTTTATATAAAGTTTTAAAGTTTGAAAAACAGAAATTGAACTCAAGTCTTCCTGAACCTGGAAGTTCAACCCTCATTTGCTGCACAATCTTCTTGTTTAAATAAAAAAAATCAAAGAAATGATTTTAATTGTCTATGGTCATTTAGCTAGTGACAGAACAAGCTCTCCCTTGTTTCTGACCCATTTTTCACAGTACCACACTGCCTCCATCAGTTGGATTTGTAAACCTAAATACCAAATGACAAGGGTGAATGTTACAATTTCTGATATTTTAAAGTACATGTCTTTCTTATAGTTGAAATTCCTGTTTTTAGGAGTTGGAACAAAACCTGACTTTTGTTATGTCTGACTTTTATTATTTTTGTTTCCATATTAGAAGAATCACAATTTTCCCCATAATATAATCTGGAAAATTGGTCTCATGGTAAGAGTTTTCACCTCTGGTGTTTACAAGATTTCTAGTCTTCTTTTCTTTCTTTAGGATAGTCCAAGAAGCAGAGAGGTGGTCCTGTTGCTGGATGATGAGTGTCACCAAATTTAAGATTCCTCGGTCCACTGCCTTTTCCAGCATCTTTTCACTCCTTGGTCTGATTTGATAGGAATCAGGACTTCTGGGAATGTCAGATGCTGCCTGAGTCCTTACCTTAAGGAGATGTTTCACTCCTGTATTGGTGAGGCACCACAGTTCTCCAACAACACTGGGCATAATATCAGCATGGTGATTTTTCACAACAATTTTGTGATGGCTATCCTGTCTCTTGCTGTTCTAATTGTCAGTAAGATTACTGTTATTGTTCTACTCAGCTCTGCATCCATACTCCCCCTGAACCCAAAGACTTTGGTTTCTTGGAAGCTGCCAGGCTTTGGGGGGAATGGAAGGGACAGTTAAATCATTGTTCTGGTGTCACAACATCCAATTGAGGTGGACTGCCCTCTACCTCTTTGCCCATTCTCTTCCCAATTGAATTTGTCCTAGCTACTAAAATTCCTAATTGTATTTCTTTTCTTGGTTGAGCAATATCTTGAACCATGGAGACACTAAACAGAGTCTCTTGAAAACCATTGAAAAATTTAGAGAACACATCACAAAGAAATAGAAAAAGTTTGATGAGAACTTCTAGTCTAGATCTTCATCTTCAGGTAAGATTATGCCTAAACTATTATGTGATTGTTAATAATTCCAATACCAGGAAAGAAGTGATATTGACTTTTCTTCTCAGTTCAATGCAATCTAGTTCATCAACACTCCAATACCATTGTGTTTTTCATAGTAGACCAAAGATTATGGAAATTTGATGAGATGTATTATATATCCCAGTTTTAAAAAAATTATAAAAAGCATCAGATTGATTGTTCAGACTCCCCTGCTACCTTTTAGCAAAAATAGTTACTCAAATATTGGGGAAATTCTTTGAGTTTGTTAAAGATCCATTTTTCCACTGTTGTATTTACTTATCTTATTTAGTCAAATAGTTGTTGCAATTCTTTCAACAAAACTTATCCACTATTATATATCTAGGATGAAATTGTATTTAGTCAGCCCCCAAACTGCAAGTCAAATCAAGTCAACAAACATTTATTATGTGCCTACTATGTGCCTGGAGCCTTGCTAAGCATTTCAGCTTCTTCCTTAACTTTCAGATCATGTCATCACCTGCCTGAAGATACTGCTTCTGTTTCCTCTCAAGATAACTTCTAGGTTATGAGGTTGTGTTTAAGTCATTTAGAGACCAAGCACTATCTTGATTGTAAGGTGATCATAAGCTTTAAGATGGAAGGGGTCTTAGAAGTCATCTAGCATTGAACCCTAATATTATTAGAGGTAAAGAAACTAAGGTATGCAAAAGTTAAATGATTTGCTTGAGGTCACACAGTAAGTAGCAATTAGTATTCAAATCTAGGTGTTCTGATTTCAACAATCTCTTAGCTGGGTAAGCAATACTTGGGTGGTATTTCCTAGAGCAGATTTCCTGAAGATTTATGACCCCAGGAATGATATTATGATATTTATTTTCAGAAAATTGGTCTCAGAAAAATTTTGATTTCTCATTCCCATTTTCTCATAGCCTTTCTTTGCTCCTAACTTTTTTTGGGGTTTTGCATAGGGTTCAGGGAAAGTGATTTTTGAAGGGAACAGAGAAAGATTCATTAAAATAAAAGGTTAACAACCATACTGTGTCTTTTTTTCAAAGTCACCTACAATTTTATAGAAACAAGTGAAAATGCTTATGTGTTGTAGGAATTGTCAGGAACCAGGACAGTAGCTAGACATTCCAGAAAATGGAATCTGTGTGGCCCTGATAGAGTGCCTGCACGGAAAGTCTCACATCTAGCTCCTATTCATACTAGATAAAAGCCATGTAACTCCAAGGTTGCCAATGTTGTTTAATAGATCAATCAATAGTCTGATGTTCTGTAAAGATTGCTTGCTATACAAATCCAAGCACAGTTCTGTTGGCAACAATCAGCTTTGTGCCTGTCTCTAGAAGGTTTTTCGATCTTTTGCCTTATTTCCCTTAAGATATCTCCTCTTCCTTTAGTATAGACCCAAAACACCCAATGTAGTTTCTTAGTTGGAATGTAAGAACTACCCAGGATGTGAAAGAAGACCTTGTTTGAAACTAGTATGATTTAAATCTTTTTTTTTTCCTTTGGCAAAGGGTGGGGTGGTTAAGGAAAGAGGTCTGAATGTTCCTTTAAGTGTGTAACTAATAAAGAAAAAAATAGAACGTGCCCCTCTAGTTTGTTTATTTTTCAAATCATTCCAGCACAATTTGCAGTTTAAGACCAAAACAAAACAAAAACTACTTTCATTTTTAAGTGATCAAAGCAGCTCGTGATCCAATCAGGTCAACAACTACAACAAGCCAGAACAATGCAAACATGCTTAAGCTCCCTGTTTACTAAAGATGTTCACAGAAGATAATGATGTGCAAGTCCCAGGATATTTAAAGAAAAACAAATACAGAGAAGGGAAACCAGTTTGAAAACTAAAGGAGCCAGTAGTCATTTGTGGCTCTTGTTTTAGTTGTGAGGGGGTGGAAATTTATTTGTCTCCTCCCTCCTTCCATTTTCCTCTTTCCCCTTTCCAAATTTCTCCTCCTTTTCCCAGAGGGCAGCTTACCACTGTGGACTTTAGCTTTCTTTGTAGTACAGAAACCTTTTAGGTCATTGTAGGAAACTTTTGCATATTAACTAAGTACTGCGGATTCTCCTATTTTCAGTTCAGTGTTAGCATGTCAATAGAACACAGCCAAAAGGTTAAGTAGTCCACACAACAGTTCAGCTCCAAGCATTTTGTTTCTTAGTTAGACCAAATGCATTTGTTATTCCTAGAGAACAAGAATAATGGGACCAGTGTGTAATTTTTTTTCAGGGTGCAAATGAGGCTGCCTAAAGAAGAGGCCTAGGAGTAGTTAACTTTTGATGGGGATATTTTGTTTGCTACATATAACAAAATCAGTTTTAGAAACTGAATATATCTCTGAATGTTTGGAATACAAAACCAAATAAATAGTCCCTGCCCCTGATGTGGAATGCAACAGAATCAAAAAGAAATAAATACAAATTATGCACAAAAAAAATCACAAAGTAATTATTAAAACAGTGCTAATTACTGGGGTTGGGAGGGAGGGTTAGGAATCAGAAAGGGACTTTGAGTTTCCCTTACCATTGCTGGAACTATCTCAATTACATTGAATTTTGATAATATAATTATCATTATATAGATCAATTCAAGGACTTTAGTTACTTAAGTAGCTAAAGAACTTCACTTCAGAACTTCATTCTAGAATTGTTTGCCTGCTTCACAGAGAAGCAGCAGCATTGGATTGTATTAGAGGGTTGGCTCCACAGCCAGGTAGATCAAATTGGATGGTGGTTTTGAAGTTGGGAAGATCTGAATTTAAATACTGCCCCAGATAACTCACTAGCTGTGTGACTACATGTAAGTTACTTACCCTCTCTCTGCCTCACTTTCTTTACTAATAAATGAATGGTATAATAAAGAGAATAATAATGATATCTTCCTCAAACAGTGGTTGTGAGGAGCAAAAAAGATGATCTATGTGTAGTATATGCTTGCAAGCAGGCATACAATTCACACTCTGAATAGGCTTGCTATTCTAACTGGTTGGCTATCCCAAGAGAGGGTACCCATATAGTCACGGGGTTCTAGAGGCAGTACTGATGGAGATATTACTCTCCTTATAACATGCTCTAGATCCTGAAATCCCCTTGCTGTGCTTCCCATTTCAAAAATCAGCTTAAATAACTTTATTTTCTAAAATTCTGACTTCAACTCCACATCCAAAATGAATATTTCCACATATAAAATAGAATAAATTAGAGGATTATACTTGAAACTAGGTGGCGCAGTGGATAGAGCACCAGCTCTGGAGTCAGGAGTATCAGAGTTCAAACTAGACATTCAATAATTACCTAGCTGTATGGCCTTGGGCAAGCCACTTAACCCCATTTGCCTTGCAAAAACCTAAAAAAAAAAAAAAAAGACTGAATCTCTAATGGCTCCATTTACCTCTTTTTTTTTTTTTTTGGTAAGGCAAATGAAGTTAAGTAACTTGCCCAAGCTAGGTAATTATTAAGTGTCTGAGGCCTTATTTGAACTCAGGGCCTCCTGACTCCAGGGCCAATACTCTTTCCACTGTATCACCTAGCTGCCCCCTCCATTAATTCTTAATGAGAAGCATTTACTAAGAATAAGGCAAACAGTAAAAATAGCATACCATTCTCCCCCTAAACTTGGGGCACTCATCACTATACACTGTGGGAGTAAGTGAGCACAAATTTACAATACCTTAGCAGAGAAGAGCATGCATGGGGAATACATACATATACACATACATACATACATAGATGTACATTAAGGTCAACTAACAGCTCTGGACTATGGTCAAGATGCCTTTTGTTCATCAGGAACACCCTGCACAAGAATTCCCTGAAGGAAGGAACTATTTTTATTGACCACTCTACTTTCCTGTTGGTCAGGGCTACTCTTTCCTGGCTTCTGGAAGCTCCAGGCTTTTCTAAGCCTCTCCATTCTCCTGTTGGTTTACTTTCCTTTTCCTTTCTACTCTCTTGCTGGGCTCTAAGGTAGTATTATTAAGTGCTTTTTATTAACAGAAAGAGAAACCATAAACCTTGAAATCTGCAGAGTTGTTCAATTCTGACCTCTTGGATGGTCTCTGAAGGATGTTTTTTTTTAAAGCAGTATATGGTATAAGTTGTCTATCTTCCTCTAGTTTTTTCTTCCAAGAAACCAAAAGCAATGCAAACTCTGAGGTCTCTTCTCAGACCTGACTAGAGGTTTTTCTGGGCTCAATTCTGCTTCTGAGCTCAGCTATTTGGGAAATCTGAGCCAAGCAGGGACTCTACAGAGAGATGTCTCACTTTACTCAAGGTGATAAACCAAAATTCACATTCTTTTTTTTTCCCATTTGAATCACAACTAGGTTATATATATATATATATATATATATATATATATATATATATATATATATATATATATATATATATTTGTCCAATAGTCAACAAACAAACAATTCTAGGGAATAGATTTTTTCTTTCTTTCTTTCTTTCTTTCTTTCTTTCTTTCTTTCTTTCTTTCTTTCTTTCTTTCTTTCTTTCTTTCTTTCTTTCTTTTTTTGCAAGTCAATGGGGTTAAGTGGCTTGCCCAAGGCCACACAGCTAGATAATTATTAAGTGTCTGAGGTCAGATTTGAACTCAGGTACTCCTGACTCCAGGGCTGGTGTTCTATCCACTGTGCCACCTAGCTGCCCCAGAATAGATTTTCTAGCTATTTATTTCAAAATTCTCAAATAAATCATATGCAAATTATATGCTGGGAAACAAGACAATAGACTTCTACTATCTTTATCTTGGCTAAGTGCCTTTTCTCTGTGAGGCTACTTCTTTTTTATTGTTTCTCAACTGTCCACATCTGAAAGGGATACCCATTTACATATATAAAATATCTTGAGAATATTAAAGTACTATATACATTACTATTATTTTTAGTTATAGTTTTATTTTATATTTTATATAACCATGTATATTTAATTATATATAATTTCTATTTTTCAGTTATGTCTTTGACACATTGTCTTTGTGACTCTGGGATAGTAACTTCTCTAGGTAACTCTTAAGAGACTATAAATTATAGAGGTGTTAACTTTTCCATATTAGTGAATTAGTCTAGTGCCTAACTCACAGAGTTAGGGAAAGAGAAATATTTTGTAAACCTTAAAAATGCTATAGAAATGGGAATTGTTTTTGAGTTTTGATGGAGGCAACTCTGGTTGAAAGAATTTCAGTGGCTCCCATCAGGGTAGTAGCCTTCTGAAATGTATTTACTATAATTCAATACTCCATTTCCAGAATGCTGTGATCTCCATGAAATAATGTTTCCAATGATTTTAAAACAATGTTGAAAAATTTTAAAAAGTGGAAAGTTAGGAGAATGTATGATTTGATTTCGGACTAGGGATAAGAGAATGATGATAATTACAAGGAGGTGGAGTGAGGGGATGGAGGTAGGGCTGCTCTACTGAACTTAAGGCAGGCTATGCTAAATTGAGTTTCTTTTTTTTCCCCCTCTTTCTGAACAAATCTTCCCAGCCCTATTTCTTTCCTCCCCCAGCCCTTCTCCCCCACTTTTTTTTGTCTTAGCCTTTGATATAGGAAAATTTTGGTGAGAAAACAAAAACAGAACTGTTCTACTAATTATTTTCTTAGTTTCCTGGAGTATTGAGAAATTAAGTGATTTTTTTCCAAGATTTTAGTCAGTATGAGTAACTGAATTTGACCCCAGGTCATCTTGACTCAGAGGTCAACGTTCCACCTGCAGAGTACTTTACCTCACAGCTCCTTTTTCGTGAATAAGTAGGCAGCTATTTGTGTCACTCTGACTCCAGAACTTTATTTTCCTTGCCAGTCAGGTGTTCTTTGGGTTATAATTACATTTAATTATTCTGTGTTTTTGTATTTTCTTTATTCACTTCAGCATTTCTTGTGTTCTTTCTTCCTCCCTGCTGTTATACATGATGCATTTTAATCAGGGTTCAAAGCATTTCACAAGATTCTTTCTGACTAAAATCCATTAGAAGTAAAATCAGAGAAAAAGTCAAATTTAAAAGAGATACTTCATAATCCCAGTTAAATCAATGCATTTTTAAGCCTGTAAATTTGATTCAAAGACTACCTTTCCTTCTGCAAAATAACTTTGAGCTTACATCAACACAGGCAAAGAGGTAGGCATTTCCCTCACTTTGTCATTTTTAAAGTAAAAAATCTAGGTTTCTCTAAACCTTGACTTCTGAAGAAACATGAAAATCCTTATGACTGCTACTATTCCTCCAAGTCTAATTCCCAGCCTTCTTCTCTACATCTGTTCTCCATTACTTAGATTCCCTGTTTCTGCAGAGGCAGAATTGCTTTTGCCAGGTAAAACAGTCACATCTCCCTATTGATCTAGGAGTTTTCACTTTTGAGATGTACTTCAATCTTTCCTTCCTCCCTCCCTCCTTTCCTTTCTCCCTCCCACTTTTCTTTCCTTCTGCATTGCAATGCAGAAGACCACCCTGAAGTTAACATTCTAGAAAAATGAATGATAAGAGGGCAATCAAAGGGGAAGCTATATGTCTGCAATATTAAAGTTGAAAAGGGGCAACCACAATTGAGATAGTCAGAAGGAAATATTTTAAGGACCCCCCAAAAACTCATTATTTCAAATACTTTTCATTTGTCAACTCTTTAAGGGTAGGAGTCATGTCTTATCTGAATTTTTTATCTATTTTTCATCTATTTATTTTTATTTATTTTCCCCAATGTGCTTGACACAAGACTCCCAGCACCCAATAAACATGTTTGTTGCACTGTGTTGTGTTCTCTTGTGCTCTGCTGTATTTCTATTGTATTCATTATAGCATCACACTAATTTAACCTTTAGCTGTAAGAAATGGGATAACAAATGTTGAAAAACAGCAGTGGGGAAGAATAAGAGACTTAGAGACTAAGCCAAAAAAAGGAGAGGGAACTGAATAATTTTGAGACAGTTTGCAGGAGCAATGTGGAAGGTAAAGGGTTTGGTGTTCTTAGCCACATCCCCAGACCATGGGCTGCAATACACAAAAAGATAACATAGTTATCTAAAGTCACTAAAGAGAAATACTTCAATTAGCTATTGGAATAAAAAAGTAAACAGAAACACAGAGTATCACCTTGCCAAACTCTAGGCATGCTGTTTTGATGTACTAATGGTCCCTAATGAATGTTTCTGCCTGCAGTTAAATAAACAAACCTCTAGCTGGAGAACAGAAGTATCCCTGCAGGCAGCAGTCTACTAATTTCCTGGTCTTTGATAGACATTAACCAATTCGTTAGGTTTGTTTAAGCACTCCCTAACTTGTACATGGCTTAAGGACTAGCTATGTTTGTCTGAATTGTTCATATTTAGTCTTAACCTAAAGTATTTTCTGCCTTTCCTTGACTAAGTCTTTGTGTCTATCTTTCTATGTCTTAGTCTCTATCTCCCTCTTTTTTCTCCTCCTCTTCTCTCCCTCTTCCTTTCCCTTGCCATCTCTTTCCCTTTCTCTGACTTCTTGCAGTCAAGAAATGTTTATTCTGGAGTGCCCATAGGCAGCTTAACACTGCTGTTCTCTCAAGAATTCTTTGAAAGAAATGGTCAGCTCTTAGAAATGTGTGCTCTTTGTTTTTTTTTCCTTTTTACATGCTCAGTTCTGCTAAGGGGAAAGAGATGAACCCAGAACTTTTATAGAGAAAGGGGAGTAAGGGAAAGGGTGAAAGAAAGCAAAATGAGAATCACCTCTTCCTAGTTTATAGTATGAATGAAGGTCAAGTTCCATATTTAGCCCTCCACAATAAGGTGGGGAGCTTTAAGGGACCTCAGAGACCTTCAAGTCCATTAACCTTGGTGGGTAGATTTCAGGGACCACATAACTTAGATGAGGAGAAAAATTATCTTTATTTGCACTAACATCTAATTGAAATTTAGCAAATTTTCAAATATTTTTAAAAAACCATCATTTTGAGGTACGTTTCACTAAATTGCTAAAGAGGTCTATGATATAAAAAGGTTAACTCCTTGATTGTATCTAATCCTACTCCTTATTTTAAAGATGAGAAAACTGATGCCCAGAGAGGTAAAGAGATTTTGCTCAGTCACACAGCCAGCCAAGTGACATTACAAAGAAAATGTTTTGAAATCATCATGCAGCATGTTTTGAAACTATCAGCAAGAAACATTTTTCACTGATTGAATGACAATGATTATCATAAGGAGCAAATGTTAATTTTTTTCTTTCTCCTCTTGACCATAGAACTTGGAAAAAAAAAAGAAAAAATTATCTATAGTCAACATGTATCTATCCCTAAGCTAGCAGGCACACTTCTAATATTTGGCAATTAGCATTTTGGCTCTTTCTTAGTGTAGGTGGTGCTATGTATTGCTGATTTTTTTTCCCTTCCAGTTAAAATTACATTTCTTTTTTTTTCTTTTCTTTTTCAAATTCCTCTGCCTATATCACAGATAGGATTTACAGAGCAGAAGAAAACCTTAGTAAATAGATTAGTGCAAAGAAAGTGGCCCATAATGACCCACATTTAAGACCCAGCATGCAGATCAATATCTCCTCATTCCTCCATTGTAAGTGTTCAGTAACTGGTACTGTTTAGAAGAGGGGGGGGCAGGAGAACTGCTAGGAATAGGTGGACAAGGCTCCGCTTGCCACTGTGCCAAACGACCTGAGCCCTGACCTGCTTAGCTTCTGCCTATCATACTGCTGAGATCACATATAGGACTCTTGCATGCCAAGCTCTTGCCTTTTTTGTAACCACCTGAGACAGTTCCAGGATTGAGAGACCACTCCATGCTCCTTTGGGGTAGGTATTATTTCCCTCATTTCACAAATTTAAGTGACTTGACGAAGGTCATGGGGACCATGGGCACTACAAAATTGAGGAACTCCAAAAGAGAAATTGCTTATCTAACCAAATTGCATCACAATAAAGACTTCCTCTAGTTTTGTTGTGGTTTATTTATTTTTCCTCCTAAACATTTACTGGTAGGTATAACCTGGGTTCATTTTTCACCAATTCACCTATAAGGTCAATGAACCAGAAACTTTTCTTAACAGAGTAGGTGGAAAGGTCAAATCTATAGTAACCTCACCACTCTGCTTAGTCTCCTGCTGCCAGTCTGGAACTTTGACATACAGTTTTTAAATAGGAGGTGAAATTGTTGTGACTTCACCTATATGAGGTCTAACCTTGAATTTTAGTTTGAAATGACTGACTTTGACCTAGAAATAATTGATGGGTTATGCAGATACTTATAGGTTCTGAAGCCAATTCGTCAACATCCATTATTGGGCACCTACTGTCTGCAAAGCACTTTTTCTAATCTAATGCAAGAAAGGGAAGTGAATATAAATATTTTCATGATCTATATTAAAATGTGATATAACTCATCTCTATAATTATATACTCACATATGGAACATAAAAACAATCTATATAGATGTGAGATTTTAAAATGTTTAAAATATCTAATATACATTAATTTTATATATTTATACACACATATATTTGTAACACAGCACACATTTATACAAATATTCATGTAAATAATGTTCGTCCTTTATTTTCGAAGACCATGACATCAGGGAGGTGATGCCATGACAAGCACATGAATTGGATTTGAGTGAGGGGGTGCTGTGCTAAGTCACCAACCTCACTTTCTCCTCCAGAGCTATGTGGGTCCAGTGGTCAGATATGAATCAGGATGGCTGGAATTGGCCCTGGATGTGAGGCAGTTAGGGTTAAGTGATTTACCCATGGTCACACAGAAAGATGCATGTATCTGAGGTTGGATTCAAAATCCTGTCCTCCTAACTCCAAGGGCCGTGCTCTATCCACTGCACCATCTACCCAATTCATATATATGGGTACTATAACATGCAACTAGGTGGTACAGTAATAGAGTACCAGGCCTAGAGTCAGTCAGTCTCATCTTCATGAGTTCAAATCTGACCTGAGATACTTATTAGCTATGTAATCTTGGGCAAGTCATTTAATCATATTTGTCTCATCTATGATTGGAGAAAGAAATGGCATGTTATTCTAGTATCTCTACCAAGAAAACCTCAAATGGGGTTACTATGAGTAGATACAACTAAAACAATAAATAACAAACTCTGAAATGTGGTATTATATGATTTTGTTATATAATTAAACATGCATAGATATGAATGCTGTATTGCATTTATACATGTACATGGATATTGTGCTATATTTATATATGAGAGTTTCATTTTTTAAAGTAATAAAAAGAAGGATGATTTGCTGCTTTCAATTCTCATTTTAGGTTTTATGAATTCTGTTACCCTCTTTCCTTGATGAAGCCTTATTATTCATTTGCATAGCTGTGTTATAACTACGCAGAGCACTCATTTCTCAGATAATTTATTCCTTCCTATTCTATTACTTAAAAAAATGTTACAGGATGACTGGTCTTCAAAAACATTAAACTAGATGATTCCACTACAAGTTAAATGTTGAACTCTCTGAAGACTCAACAATTGGAGAGGTTTCCTCTTTCAGGAGTTAGAAAAAAAAATTAAGCTGAAATTCCTCATTAGGAAACTATTAGTTGTGACTAATAGTTTAGGAGGAAAAAAATCTTCATGCCATAGTAGATAAAGATGTTTGGAAGTTATGACTTAACAGGGTCAGTGTTAAATCTGAAGGCAATTATTAATACATATGGTACCAATAACTGGACAGAAAGGCCAAAATGTATCAAGAAGTCATTTGTTTTTTTTTTCTTTTTTGATTAGCATGTAAACCAAAGTGAGAAAGGGAGTGGTGTGTATGAAAAGAGAGGATCACATAAAGCATGATATTTGCTTCTCTCTAACTAAAGTTTAAATTTCCAACAAAGATGGTAAGAAGTTTAAATAATCAACACCTCAATATTCCTTGTCTGATGATATCCATGCATCTTGAAAAGGGTTTTAAATATCAGCAAACCTACCAAAATTGCAAAATCTGTATTATTTTTTTTCTCTCATTTACCTCAGCAAAGTGACCTCCTATCAAATCCTTCTCTAAGGTTTATTATAATAAATAAAGAATACCCAGATCCCCCTCCCCCCCACAACTCATGTTCTTCTCTATGAAGACTAAGAAGAAATGGAAAAGAAAGGTATGAAAAAGGATATCAAATTTCTCATCAGTTCTTAATTCTCTTATTCTGGTGTTGCAGCTTTTATTAAGCCCTTTTTTCCCCAAAATGCTTACTTTGCAGTTTCATGTTTTTTCTCAATAAGAACAAATTGAAAGATTGCTGTATATCACTAATAAGAGAAATGAAAATCAAAACAGCTCTTGAGATTTTTACCTCACATCTGGTAAATTGTACAAGATGATAAAAGATAGAAATAATTTCTGTTGGAGGGGCTGTGGAAAGACAGTCATGGGGTGGTTAGGTGGCACAGTGGATAAAGCACCGGCCCTGGAGTCAGGAGTACCTGGGTTCAAATCCGGTCTCAGACACTTAATAATTACCTAGCTGTGTGGCCTTGGGCAAGCCACTTAATCCTGTTTGCCTTGCAAAAAAACCGAAAAAAAAAAGTCATGAAAATATATAGTTGGTAGAGTTATGAAATGTTTCTGGAAAGCAGTTTGGAATTATCCTAAAAAAAAAAAAGCAAGGGTGCAGCTAGGTGATGCAGTGTGAATAGAGCACCTGAGTTCAAATTGGGCCTTGGACAATTAATATTTAGTTGTGTGACCTTTGGCAAATAACCCCATTCTCTTACAAAAACCAGTAACAAAAAAAAGGAAGTAATTTTTTTTTATATCTTTTAACCTAGAGATCCCTCTGTGAGGCATATGCCTGAAGTAGAAAAAAGACAGAAAGAAAAGTTCCAGAATTACTATACTATTTATAATGGCATTTTTTTTGGTTGTAGCAGAGAATTGGAAAGGGTGATACTATTCAATTATTACTAATTAAGGATTGCAGCACTTGAAGGTAATGGAAAAATTACTACATTGTAAGAATGGATGACTATGAAAAATTTGGAGACATTTAGGAAGAGTTTTATGATGCTGTGAGGTAAGTAAAACCAAACAGTAAACACAACTATAGCAATATAAATGGAACAATGAAACATCACTGAAGATTGAGAAATATAATGACCAAGCTTAGTTTCTCTTAAAAAGATGAGAAGAATGCACCTCCTCCTCTTTTGTTGGGGAATATGACCATGTAACATTGCATGTACTGTTAGATTCAGTTGATGCGCTAGTTTACTGAACTGCTTTATTTTCTCTTTGCTTTTTATTCTTTGTTATAAGAAATAATTCTCTTGGTAGTAGAGGCAGAAGATATACATATATATGTGTGTGTATATATATATATAATATATGCATATATTATATATATATTATATAGTTGAAGATGATTTTGATATAAAGAAAAAACACATCACTTAAAAACTGAAATATTCCGTATGGAGGCCAGACAAAAATGTGTGTGTTTGTTAACACTTATGGAAGGTTTGTAGTGACCACTTTAGTAATACATTAACTAATGTGTCTCTATTAGAATCGAAATAAAGTTTGATATTTAGTTAGTTATTACAATAAAAAGTCTCTACTGTTAATCACATAGCAGGTCCATCTTATACATTGTATGAGAATATTAGTATAGAGAGGAAATTTTCATGGCAGAATACTAATAGCTTATATTTATAAAATACTTTTAAGTTTGCCAAATCCTTTACATATATTATCTCTCTTGACTCTTTCAAAAACCAAGTGAGGTTAGGTACCAAGAGGAATGTTGTCCTCATTTTGCTATGTTGTGTTCAATTATGTTTGACTGTTTGTGGTCCCATTTAGTTTTTTCTTGGCAAAGGTACTAGACTGTTTACTATTCTTTCTTCAGCTCATTTTACAGAGGAGGAAACTGAGAGAAACAGGGTTACATAGCTAAAGTGTCTAAGGTCAGATCTGAACTCGGGAAGATGAGTTTTCCTGATTCCTAGCCCAGCACTCCATCTACTGTGCCACTTAGCCATTAATTTTGTAGATGAAGAAACTTTAAAGATCTGTGAGGTTTAGCAACTTGTCTATGCTCAGTGTCTAGTAAGCTTCCCAGGAGGGATATGAATCTTGATCTAATGGTTCAGACATTCAGAGGTGTAAGAAAACTGAGGTTATCTACTCCAACTTACTCATTTTTACAACGGTGACCTGAGAAGTTAAGTGACTTCCCCAAGGTCACACAGATAATAAATTGAAGATCCGTGACTTGAATCCAGGTGCTCTGACTTCAAATCTTGTGCTCTTTCCATTGCTTTTATTTATTTGTTTCTTTCTTTCTTTATTTTTTAGGATTTTTGCAGGGCAATGGGGTTAAGTGGCTTGCCCAAGGTCACACAGCTAGGCAATTATTAAGTGTCTGAGGTTATATTTGAACTCAGGTACTCCTGACTCCAGGGCCAGTGCTCTATCCACTGTACCACCTAGCTGTCCCACCATTGCCTTTATCTACTACCATGTTATATCTCCCTGGAATGGCCATAGCTGTTTAGGATTATCCACACTGGATAGATTAGTAAGGACTCAGATCTTCTTCTGGGCCCTGAGTTAATATGATTAAATGTAAAGGTGTAAAAGAGAACATGAGCACTTTCCTACTCAGAAATAATTGTTGCTATTAATACAATTAACTTCAGCCTAAAAGAAAAACAGCCTCCCCCCAAACAACAACCTTGCTTTGTCCATTCCCTCAGTTATACTTGAAATCCAAACTCACTAAGTCCCACTTAGTTGACAGCAGCTGTGGCTTATTTGAGGGTTACTTGTTATTTACTATAGTGAAGATTACATACCCTGAAAAGGAAAATTATATAAAATTGAGAGCACTTCTATTTAGAGTGACACGCTAATAAGTTTTTCCCTTAGGACTATCTATGCCCTCCTCTTTCTTCAACTCCATCAAGTGGCCTCCTTTTGCCCTGCTAAAGATCATCAAGGAATTACAAATACACACACATATACATATACATATAATATAAACACACCCATCTATCTATATCCATATATCCATGTTTACACATATACAGATACATACATATGACATACTTATATACATCTAGCCACATATAGATATATAATCTATATATACATATAAACATATATACATTTTTTTCTTTTGGTGGTAAATCTAGTATTTGTAGAACTCCCTGCCCAAGCAGTTTACAGAGGCATTACAGTACCATGTCATGCAGGTTGTTAAAGAAAATCCAGTACTCTGGTGATAATGTGTATATTCATTCTGTGTAAATGACTAAGTTCAAAAAACCATACAATGAATCATGGTTGCAAGGCCAGACTTGCTTTGATTAACTACACTGGTATAATGAAATCCAACAGAGCAATCACTGAAACATTTAGCTCGAAATGTAAATCTTCTTGAACTCAGGGGGGAAAAAAAAAGCATGTTAGGCAATGAGAAGTGGTATATAATACAGCCATATTTCATATAATGAAAGTGGAGGCAGTTGTAAAGAAAAGGGAATGTTAAAAAGTTGTTAGACTGTGTTTGGCAAGAATGAATCATTTTCCATGTGTCAATCATGATAATCCAACATATTTTTAATCTAAAGGTCAATAGAAGCAGTTTCTAAAGTGCTACAATAGTCATGCCAGATATGAAAGGAAGCATTTATAAGATGATTTCAAGTGTTAATACTATACTGTGGTGTGTCTAGGAGAATTAATCTTAGCTTTAAATGGAAGGGCATGGATTGATCAAGGTAGGAGAATTTTATTAAAAAGGCACTGACATCTGTGACACATTCATCCCAACTGGACTGCTTTGTGAAATTCACAAAGATAAGGTTTGCCTTCTGAAAAATGAATCGTGGGTCCAATTCACATATTTAAAGTTTAAAGTACTCTTAGAGATAATCTAATCCTACTCCCTCAATTTACAAAGAAGTAAACTGAGGTCCAGAGAGAAGTGAATTGCCCAAGGCAATTTTTTTTCCTCCTAGGGACATGCTGGATGCTTATCATTTATCTGGTTGTTTTTAAAGTCCTCAGAATATAGACTCTATTCACAATAGACTAAATTGCTTTTTGAATTAGCCTGTAAGACTCAGAGGGCTAACTTTTTTTCCCTAAGGTTAATATATGATACTAACTAAGGGCTAACTTTTTTTTCTTAAGGTTAATATATGATACTAGCTAAGGCCAACCTGGGCTAGTGGACAGTAGGCTGACCTTAAGGTCAAACTTACTGGAATCAAGCCTTTTCTCTGATTTTCATACTTTTTTTCATACTTTTCGTACTTTCATACATTTTCATGGCCATAGGTACATTAACTGATCTCTCGGTTTTTGTTTTTGGAGCTGGTTCCTCCTATCTTGTCTCAGTTAGAAGTACATTGACTACTCACTGTCCAATACCACTGCTGATCACCATGGAAACTTTGACCCATTCCTGGGCTGGTTCACCCCCTTCTAAAGAATCCTTAGGCTGCTTGCTCAAGGGAGCCCATCATGTTGGTGCTGTACTTAGTATGGATGATTGGCTTAGTTCACTATAAACCAGAACTCCTGAGCTCAAAGAAATCCACCAGCTTCAATCTTTTGGTATCAGGGGTTACACAAATGAATCATTTTGATGGGTCTCAGGCAAGTTCTTAGGTATACAAGTTACCAATAAGTTATTAGTAGGCATGAGTGTAGTTTCCCTTCACTGTTAAAATCTGGAATATCTATATCTATGTATATACATAAGTATATGCTAGAAATCAATAGATGGTCTGACTTATCTAGGTTTTGAAAATTATTTAATTTCTAGCATATTTTAGGTTTATTTTTGATAGCTTTAAATTATATTTCTTGTTTTTGTGCTAATCTATTATATTTCTTGTATATTTCCTGAGCAAAAATGATTATGTTTAAGATGCATATGAACATACGGTCTTCATCATAGGGAAAGCAAGGCTACCTTAGCAAGCCTGGGCTTTCATCTCATCTGAGTTTCATATGTTTGGGTCAAACTCATAAGCAGTTTTATAAGGCCATTAGAAATAGTGTCAGAAAAACAATCTACAAGAAGTCTGTGCCATATAAAAGCCACTGGACACATTCAATACCACAATAAAGCTATTGCAAAAGTTATTCAATTGCATAATTCAATTCATTTTATCATAGGGGAATCTGGGGCCCAGCAATAGCTATAGATTATACTAGTAATACCACAAGCTCAAACTAAAATGATACAGGAATTATTCCAAAATGGTTTATGGAATAGAACTAGGACTTTTCCTGGAGGAGTTTTCTGGCAGCCTAAGAATCAAAAGTACACACATGCCTTTTGTCCCTTTGAAGCATATTAAAAAGACTCACATAGATCAAAAACATGCATATATCTATATAATGCACAAATGGTGATGTTTGTCCTTCATTCTTGAAGAAGACCATGACATCAGGAGAGGTGATGCCATGACAAGCACATGAAGTGGATTTGAGTGAGAGAATGCTATGCTAAGTCACTAACCTCACATTCTTCTCCAAAGTCATCGGGGTCCAGTGGACTAGTATGAATTGGGATGACTGGTGATGGTCCTGGTTGTCAGGGTTAAGTAATTTGCCCAAGGTCACACAGCTAGAAAGTGCCAAGGATCTGAACTTGGATTTAAACTCCTAACCTTCTGACTCTATCCATGGCACCACCTAGCTGCCCTATGTGTAATTTGTTAATGGCAAAATTCAAATGTTAATATTCTTATTTTTCCATGGTGTATATGGTGGTGTTTTAAGAATGGCTTTGAAAATCCGTTGCTGGAAGATTAGCCCTGGCTATGACAATAAGAATTTCATCAAGTACTCATTAAGTATCATGAGGTCACAGGCTCATAAATTTAAAGTTAGACTCTATCTGAGCATCCATCTAATCCAGCTCCCTCCTTTTGAAGAGGAGATAATTGAAACCCAGAGAGTTAAGTGGCCAACCCAAAGCCACACACGTTGTAAGTGGAGAGGCAGAATTCAAATCAGGTTGTTTGACTACAAAATCAAAAAGAAAACAAGCATATTTAAAGATGAATTCATTGGAATTATTCTATAAAACCTGAGAAAGACAGACAGAGAGATAGAGAAAAAGAGACAGATACAGAGAGAGAAAGAAGAAAAGAAGAGACAGAGAGACAGGCATGAGACAGAGCAAGAGAGTAATTTTTCTGTCATTTGTGCATTCTCATTTAAGAGTGCCAAATCAACTCGCACATTGCCAGTTAATAAATTATATATTTTAAAAAATTTTATTTAAGGCAATGGGATTAAGTGACTTGTCCAAGGTCACACAGCTAGGCAATTATTAAGTGTCTGAGGCTGGATTCCTGACTCCAGGATCAGTGCTCTGTCTACTGCACCACCTAGTTACCTCTGTAAGTTAATAAATATTGATTAAATTTTATTTTTTTTTTTGCAGGGTAGTGTGGTGTAGTAGAAATAATATTAAATCTAGAGTCAGGAAAACTGGATTCAACCTAGACTTTATGTTAAATGTATATTCATGAGAGAGTATTTGTTTCCATTTCTATAAAACTTTCTAGCTACCTCAGGGGTTTTATTGTTGTCAGTGGTGATAGTGGTGTTAGGTAAGTTGTGATGTAGCTATAGAGCTGCTTTGGAGCCTGGAAGGCCTGGATTCAAGTTTTGCTGTTGTCAAATAAAAGTTATTTGACCATGGGTGTAAATTCCTTTATCTCTCAGTTACACTGGGCAGCTTTATAAGACTATAAATTAAGGATAGGTTGTTAATCTGCGTTTATGCTAAGAGTTTTCATGCCAGGGATTCCTGCTACTGATGAAATCATTTTGCAGAATTATTGAGAAGAAAGAACTTTGTAAGCCTTAAAGAACCAAACATATTCATGTGAGTTATAATTGCTCTTATTTCATGAGATCCTGGAACAAACCAAAGAAATGGAAATATCTGTTCCTTTAATGTCAAAGAAAGGGTGAGATCTGAGGGAATGACCTCTAGCAGACATCTTCCAGCTGTCATAATGAAGAGAGAACAATTGAACAGGGCATGCTTCAAAACACTGAACTTTTCTTAAGGGCCCTCCTCTTTTATTATCATTCTATAGCTTACAACCCTTTCATATGAGAAATCAAAGAACAAGTTATTCACAGCTGATGAGTAAACTTCCCAGACAGTCCAGTAAAGAGGGCTTAGGTCAGAATCCACCTTTGGTTTTACACCTGATGCAAAGTCCTCAGTGATGAAGTGGATAAAACGCCGATTTAGGGAAGCTAGGTGGCAAATTGGATAGAGCACTGGCCCTGGAGTCAGGAGGACCTGAGTTCAAATTTGACTTCAGACATAATACTTATCTAGCTGTGTGACCTTGGATAAGTCACTTGACCTTACTGCCTTGCAAAAACAAACAAAACCCCACTGATTTTCTAGTCAGGCAACCTGAATTTGAATTCTGCCTCTCCACTTACAACTTCTGTGGCTTTGGGTTGGCCATTTAACTCTCTGGGTTTCAATTATCTCTTCTTTAAAATGATTGGAGTTGGATTCGATGGATGCTCAGATAGATTCTAGCTTTAAATTTATGAGCCTGTGACCTCATGATACTTAATGAGTACTTGATGAAATTCTTATTGTCATAGCCAGGGCTAATCTTCCAGCAATGGATTTTCAAAGCCATTCTTAGAACACCACCATGCATGCCTTTGTAGAAATATTTCATGTTGCAGTCACTTGAAAAGACATGCTTCACAATCAAAGATGGCTTGTTTTGTGACAGATCAATTTTCAAAGGATAATTTATGGAATAACTGATTGCAAACTGGAAAATATATTTAGTGAAAGTTCAAATTGAAAGATGGGCATTTCCTTTCTAGGGTCTCCTGGCCCTCAAAGAAATGAAAACAAAAACAAATCCAGATTTGCTAGAATTAGCTGCAAGATAAGAGAGGATGGTAGAATAAAGACATTTTCTTAGTAGTGTCTTCTAGCCCTCAATCAAATGAAAACAAAAACAAAAACAAAAACTTGGATTTGTTAGAGTTGGTTGCAAGGTAAAAGAGGATGGTGGATGAAAAGTGTAAGAAATAACTCATGCAACCAGGGCAGCCTTTTACTAAATTGCACAATAGAAAGTGCCCTTTGCCAAGTTAAATTCTCAGTTAGTCCTTGGAATTGTAGTGATTAGAGGACTATGGTACGAATACATGGGGGGGGGGCAGTATTTGATCTAATTTAACATCTCCCACCCCCAACCCTGAAATAAACTTTTCAAGGAACTTTAAAGAATTTAGAATTAGTTACAGATGCTGTCTTATAGACCATGTTTCTATTTTAGTTGTTTTGTAGGTGCTGAAAATTGCATATTAGAAAGAAGCTTCAAAAGAAATGAATTAAAATATTTAGTGCCATTCTAGTTGTGTGAGGTGCAAATAGTATATAGACCTCATGAATACCAAGGTGATAAAATATTTTAAAATTTAAAATATGCCAGTTTGTAAATCTGTTATACTGGAGTCTTGATAAAATGACAATAGGAGTATCTTACCCAAGGCAATATATAAATGGAAAGTTTAAGATATAACTACAGACAGTGACTATAATCTCATAATGGAATCTCAAAATGAATGATTTGAGAAAAAAATGCTTTTAAGACTTGGTTCAGGGGTCACATGATAGGCAAGCATAGACATATTTTGATCAGTGACAGGAATATGAACATTAGTGATCTCAAATATCCATCCAACTATTAAATTAAGCACTTTGGTCACAGAAATACTTTCTTAGAACGAGATATGGGCATTGTTTAAATGTTATCTATACTTGTCTTCTGGTATCTATAACAATACAGTAGCAACATAATATTCATCTTTTCCTTTTCTAAAGTTTGTTTGAATCAACAAGAAATTAGTGTGTCTCTTCTGGAGCCTAAATTGTACTAAATTCTGGTGATGCAAATACAAATGTGAAATAGTACCTACTCTTAAGGAACTTACCTTCTATTTGGAGAGACAACATGCATATGTCTACACACAAGCAAATACATGTATGCCTCCATATGTATGTATATATATATATACATAAATATATACATTTGTTACATCTACATAATCTATATCTACATCTAATAACATGCATATTACACATAGTATAGCTATATTGTACATATATATGCCTTCTATTACATATATATATATACATTTATTAAAGTTGTATTTATATATCCATCCATCCATTGCATCCATCTATCTGTCTATCTATCTATCTATCTATCTATCTATCTATCTATCTAATCTCTATACATACTTAATATACAAACAAAATAGATACCAAGGGAGAGAGGTAATAGCACCTGAGAATCAGAAAAAATCTTCACATAGATGATTGTGCTGGAGCTGACGCTTGAAGGTAACTAGAGATTCTAAGAGGTAGGAGTGAGATTAGAGTGTATTTTAGGTAGGCATGGGGGAGAGGAAAGCAAAAAACATGGAGGGTCATGTATGAGGAAAGTAAGAAAACCATTTGAGCTGGATTGTAGATGATAAGAGGGGTAGTCATGTATTAAAAAATGGAGATTGAGATTGAGATAGATTGTGAAAAGTTCTAAAAGCCAAACCAAAGAGTTGATGCTTTATTTCAGAAATAAAAAGGTATTAGAGGGGTGGCTAGGTGGCACAGTGGATAGAGCACCGGTCCTGGAGTCAGGAGTACCTGAGTTCAAATCCGACCTCAGACACTTAATAATTACCTAGCTGTGTGACCTTGGGCAAGCCACTTAACCCCATTGCCTTGCAAAACAAACAAACAAACAAACAAAAAAACCCTAAAAAAAAGCTTCACTATAGTCTTTTATTTTGCACTAACTCTGTTTGGGTACCTCAACACTTGTCTTTTTTTTTTTTTTAGGTTTTTGCAAGGCAAGCAGGGTTAAGTGGCTTGCCCAAGGCCACACAGCTAGGTAATTATTAAGTGTCTGAGGTCGGATTTGAACTCAGGTACTCCTGACTCCAGGGCAGGTGCTCTATCCACTGTGCCACCTAGCCACCCCTAAAATTTTTTAATAGGGAAAAGACATTATTCACTCTGGACTTTAGGAACATCACTGCAGCAGCTGAATGGAGATTGGATTGGAGAAGACAGAGGCAGGGAGACCAGTTAGAAAGTTGATATATTAGGAAGAGTCTGGAAACCTCTCTACCAACACCATTAATTAAGCTATCTTATATAAAGAAAATATAAATTCTAACAGTAGACTTTCAAAATTTTCCATATGTTCATGGTAATGGAAGGGGAGTAGGAGCAGCACTGATGGAAATCATAGAAATTTACTAATATCTAAAAGCTTTATTTTAAGAGGCCAATTCTAAATTATCCTCTCTCAACTTTCATTCTTTTCAAAAAGCCATTTGTAATTCTTCTTATGATTCATGCAGAAATAGTCAAAACATATGCTGCCAAAGGGAGAAAGAGAAGAAACAGAATGTTTTTAGATAATCCATAAACTAGTTAATCCTAATGGGTCAGAGCTAGAAGGAATCACAGATGTGATTTAGTCCATTCCTTGAGATTTTACAGTTGAATATTTTCAGTTTTGTATAAATCAAGTGACTTGACTGAGGTCTCATAGCCAGCTAATGACCAAATTGGAACTAGATAAACCTCAAGACTTAATCATTCATTTCTCCACAACAGTGATGTTTAAAATAGAAACAAACCATTGTGGGCTGTACGTTGACTTAAACAAACAAAAATTAACATTATATTTATGCATATATATGTATTATATTGTAATTTTATTTATTTTGTTAAAATTTCCCAATTACATATTAAATTTGGTTAGTAGGCATTCAGGAGTTCTGCAAGACATGAGTTTGTCACCTCTGTATGTGGTATCAGATAATAAACCTCTGAACATATGAGAGTTGACTGTGCAATACGACTACTGCAATGCTTACTTTGTTTTCACATCCCATACAATTGACCATCTTTCGTTAAGGCCAAAATAGTTTTTACAACAAAGAACTGTTTTCTCTTGATTGCAAAACCTTATAGGTTTTTTTTTGTTTTTTTTTTTACCCAGGATACCTCATTGTAAAAAGGCTTCTACCATTGACATGGATAAAAAAAAATCTGCATAATTTCTTTCTTGCTTTGATGGTTATTCAGAGCTACAGATTGGATGACTTTCTCAATCTTACTGAATAAGGGAGGGTGATGGAAATTGAGGGGATGCCCATCAATTGGGGAATGGCTAAACAAGTTATGGAACATAAATACTATGGAATGCTATTGTTCTATAAGAAACCATAAATGGTTGGACACCAGAGAAGCATGGAATGACCTACAAGATCTGCTGCTAAGTGAAGGGAGTAGAACCAAGAGAACAATGTATACATCAACAATAATATTATGAGATGAATAACCTTGATGGAAGCAGTTCCTCTCAGCAGTTCAGAGAGCTAGGACAGATGTATTTGATTGGTTATGGACTATATTAAGCCAAACCAGAGGAAGAAAAACAAAACGAAACAAAATACACAGAAAAAACCCAACTCCTTTGAATCTGATGACCACTTTATAAAAATTATCTCTTTCCCTTAATCCTAATTCCTCATGCCAAAAATTACTAATTTGCAAGCATGTTTAACAAAATATGTATGTAAAATGCTAATCTGTCTGTTCCCTGCTGAGGGGAGGGAGGAAATTTTTGTAACTTGGAAATATGTATATACATATGGATGAAAATAAATAAATTTTTAAAACGATTAAGGGAGTGGGGGTGGAAAAATCTTTTTTATTATCAGAGGAACATAAATTTGTACTGGTGAAAGGCTGCAGAGCAAAGCAGATGGCCTACGAGAAGACAATGTATGTGTGTTAGCATCTCTTTCCCTAGAGAAAAACTAATACATGTTGGGGTGCTGTAAAGATTTAAAATAAAACAAATCCACCGTGCAACAATGTCCCTTCACTATAAGAATCAGTGTTCCCATTAGATGTTTCCACTGGAGACTAGGCTATGAAACTGACAATATCAATTGGAGCACATGAAGCAACAGCGCCAGATTTTTATTTTCTCAAACGCCTGGAAGATGCATCATTTCTAGTAAGCATCCAACAGACTGAAGACTTCAAGCTTTGGCTCCCTCCCAAGGGACGAGAACACCTCACTCTTATGAATGTAACAGAGACATCTACTGGTTGAGTTCTGAGCTTCCAACCCAGCCTCTCTTCAAATCAGCAGGGATGGGGATATACTCTTCCTACCGTTTCCAAATCCTAAGGAAAAGTGTGTGGTGAAAGTATCTCTTAGTCAAAACTCTATGAGAAGATCACTTTCATTCAAACAAATAAACAAACAAATGAATGAATGAATAAATAAATAAAAATAGAAAAACAAATACTTAATTCAGCTTTTTAGAGTCAATAATTTCCCCACTTCAATTCAGAGCAAAATTGATTGGGGGCAACATCAGACAGTATAAAGAGCAATGTTTCTAAAAGCAAATGACAAGTGTTCAAATATTATCTCTGTTATTATCTATGTAACATGAGACAATCATTTATCTTCTCTGAACCAGTGCTTTTTATAAATATTATCTTATTTAATTCTCATGATAACCTTTTAAGGTGGGTGGTATTATTTCCTCCATTTTGCCAAAGTCAGAAAGAGTTGGATTTGAATTCAGGTTGGCCTGAACCAGAACTCTGTCTACTCTACCATAATCTACCTCTGAAGCCTCCAATGAGGAGAATGACCTAAGATTATTTTCTAGGTTCCTTTCATCTTTAGTTCTATGATCCTTGAGGGGCTCTGAATAAATCACAGATACTATTCTAGCTATAATCAATTGAGTTCAACCACTGCATTTTGGGAGAGAGAACTTTTGACCCAATGAATGACAAAAAAATATATCAGATTTATGGAAAATATATGTGTAGGAGCAACTAGGTGGCACAGTGGATAGAGCACCAGCCATGGAGTTAGGAGGACCTGAGTTCAAATGTGACCTCCAGACACTTAATAATTACCTAGCTGTGTGATTTCGGGCAAGTCACTTTTTTTTTTAGGTTTTTTCAAGGCAAATGGGGTTAAGTGGCTTGCCCAAGGCCATACAGCTAGGTAATTATTAAGTGTCTGAGACCAGATTTGAACCCAGTTACTTCTGACTCCAGGGCCAGTGCTTTATCCACTGCGCCACCCAACCGCCCCATTGGGCAAGTCATTTAACCTTATTGCCTTGCAAAAAGAAAACTAAAGAAAAAAATATATTATATATATATGTTTAGATATGTAAATATAGTTGTATATTATATAGTAGACATGTAGATATAGTTATATGTATGTTTAGATATGTATATATATATATATATATGTAGTTATTATTGAAGAAATTTTTTTAAAAAAAATCAGAAACTAGCCCCCATGCTGGACTAGAGCAGAGAATAAGAACTATAGAAGAGAGTGTTTGTGTGTGTGTGTGTGTGTGTGTGTGTGTGTGTGTGTGTGTGAAAAATACAAAATCTTCAGTTGCCCCAGTAGTGGTATATTCTCACATCAGGTAACAATTTGTGGGGCAAACTTAAAGATACCAAGGAATCTGTAAAAATAGAAGAAACAGAAATCATGAGTGGCATCAAATAGATAATGCCTTCTGCTCTCTGTATTGTGTATGTGTATATATGTCCTCCTGGTCCCATTTATGTGATTATTTCAATATCCACAACATTGGGATTAGACCCCTATTAATCAAAATGAACAAACCTTCAGACCTTTATTATGAGAAATCATGGATTGGAGAACTAAATATAGGCAAACAAATCCAATATCTATACCCTTACAGCCAAGACATAAGCAAATATAAATCCCACTTGTGTTATTATAAAGCCTGCCAAGCTAATTGAGAACACATTCATTTTTAACTAAATAAATTACGGCTACAATTATATGACCTTCAGGTCATCTCTATCAGGAGATGACTAACACTTGAATTAACTGTTCAACTCTTCACTGTAAGTGGCCTCAGCCAATCAATGCCAGATAAATGCTGCTAAAATATGCATTTAATTAACCTAGTCCTTTAGTTATTTGCTATTTTATAATGGAGATGAAGGAGAATTTGCAAGCAGGATTGTATATACTCTCAAACAAGACATCAAAACCCTCAGTTCTCCCTTTAGAGCCTGGTTAGTTGAGTGGTTGGGTTATATCTTGCTTCTGACTTTAGCAAAACAGAGCATCACTCTGATGAATACTGTTTTATCAGGGTCATTTGTAATTTTACACCAGAACATGGCTTCTTACCTTTTTTTTTTTCCATCGTGGACCTCTTTGATTCTGGAGAGACTTCTGCTCCTTTTCTCAGAATCATGTTTTATTTTTAATGTTTCTTTTAAAATTAAGATACATAGAATTACAAAGGAGACCAAATACATGGAAATCTAATTATCAAAAATGTTTTTTTCAAGTTCATTGACCCTGAACAAGAAGTGACTTTCTCTGCTTGCCTTAGAGATAAGAATTTTATAAAATGTCTCATTTGCTGGAGTTTCAAAGTATTTTTTTTTAGGTTTTTTTTTTTTTGCAAGGCAAATGGGGTTAAGTGGCTTGCCCAAGGCCACATAGCTAGGTAATTATTAAGTGTCTGAGGCTGGATTTGAACACAGGTACTCCTGACTCCAGGGCCAGTGCTCTACTCATTGCGCCACCTAACTGCCCCTAAAGTTTTTTTTTTTAAAGATTTTATTTATTTTTAGTTTTACAATTTTCCCCCCATTCTTGTTTCTCTCCCCCCTCTCCACAGAAGGCATTCTGTTAGTCTTTACATTGGTTCCATGTTATACACTGATCTCAGTTGAATGTGATGACAGGGAATCATATCATTAAGGAAGAAAAATAACGTATGAGATAGTAAAATTACATAATAATGTAACTTTTTTTTCTAATTTGATGGTAATAGTCTCAAAGTAATTTTTTTTAACAACAGATGATTATTCCAATATCAAGAGGGTCATATTTACAATTACAGTAATATCACTAACTTAGAGAACTAGAAGATGCTTTTAAAAATAAACAACTCTATTGATAGCTCATTTTGCTGGTTTTCCAGAACATTATGTCCCCCCCCCCACATTAACCAAATAATTCTAGTACAGCTGAAATTAGCATGGTTTTCCCCAAGTGTCTTTCTTTTTGACTTTTATGTTGCTTTCTATGTAAATAAACTGATGGTATTCATAAACTGTAATTCTGAATAGTATACTCCATACAGTGATTTGTATTATATCTTACATGAATATTAATTCTTTTAAATAAAAGAATAAAATGATGACACCCTACAGACTAGAGAACTATACCTTCAGAAAAATGGTTCATTAATTTTTAAACAAGACACATTCATTATTATGTTTTGTGTGACAAGGCTTTGATTTTTTTTAAGTAAATGATGACCATAATTAAGCCTCTCATAATGAACATTGCTATTACTAAACAGTACAATTTATATAATATCTCCTTCTGGGAGGTTTAGTTTTCTTAGTAAAAAGTAAATGACTGAGTTTTCATTATATCTATGTATTTGTGGTCAAAATTCTACTCATTCTTTCATTTATTTATATATTGACAAACACATCTTTCATTTCTCCTGTCACAAAGCCAAATTTCATGCAGATTTAAAATGAAGTTTTAAATACTTGACAGAAATTGTGTCACTAACAAAATATTCTCTCAGTTCCCTCCCAACCCCTCCAAAAACATTTGTGTCATTGGTTCTAAAAGCTCATTTATTTATATTTAATTAAAAACATTTTAAAAATACTATCATCCACTTGAACCCAATATGCTCAGATTATGCTCAAAGAAAAAAGTAGACCATTAATTAAAGCAAGAAAATAGTTCTCTATAACACTTAATTTACTTCTAGAATAAAACTGCAGAAAAGTAGGTTACCTAGTTGTTCTATTGAGGGTGATACAGAGGCATGTACTGTGCAAATTTGTAAGACAACTTGTGCCTCCTTGTAAGAGCTGATGATTAGATTTTTTTGGATGAGCATTGCACTTCAGAAATGGACAAATTGTACAAACCAGAGCTTGATTTTTTTTTGATTGTTAATAATGCAGAATAAGCTTAAAAGTGTGTCACATGTACTTTTTTCCCCCTGTAGAGTCAATTGTTAAAAGTTTGCCAGTTTACCTTTGAGCTAAACAGAATATATATATTTTTTGTGTGTGGGGGGGAAGGTGGGGAAATGCCTAAATAGATAAGGAATCCACTCATACTAAACACATTTTTTTCTTTAGTTTTATGCTGCCCATTTTAAGAACCATTAATAGAGCTACATGACTCCACATAGAGTAATCAAGAATTACTTAAGTAGAGGCAAGAGTGAACCAAAGCTGTCTGAGTTTGACCAAAGTTAACTTGTCATATTACATTAAGAACCATGGAATCCTTGAGCTATTGAAAGAAGCCCTAGAGACCATCTTCTTACCATTAATACAAAACATCAGAACTGGAAGGAACCTTACAGATCATCCAGATCAACCCTTTCACTTTCTTGTTAGGGTGAAGGGGCCTGCATCAAATCTCAACAAGACTCTTGTTGTTATATTACAATCCTTTATTCCTCTTTTTTTAAAATCTTTTTTAAACTAGTACTTTTTTTTTAGATTTTTTTTCAAGACAATGGGGTTAAGTGGCTTACCCAAGGCCACACGGCTAGGTAATTATTAAGTGTCTGAGGCCGGATTTGAACCCAGGTACTTCTGATTTCAAGGCCAGTGCTCTATCCACTGCACCACCTAGCTGCCCAAACTAGTACTTCTAAAAATGTTTCAAAGCTGTTTCAAATCTGTTCTTTGATCAAGCCAACTTTGTCACCATCCTGCTCTCTCTTAGTAGATGGCTTTATCTCCAGCTTGCCTCTGAAGACTGAGGTCATCTGAAATGAGTTCCCTGGCTTCTTTCCTCCACACCTTAAAATGCCATTGGATATGCATCAATCTTCTCATTTTTCTGTTTTCTTTTTTGAAATGGGAAAATGAGGTGAAGAACTCCAGTATAGTGTGAAGTGCATTGATCTTGGTATCAAGTGATCTAGGTTAAATTTTTACCTATTATGATCTGTGTGTATTTCACTTTCTTGAGATTCAGTTTTCTCATCTATAGGATAGGGGAGGGAATGGAGTCTTTCACACCACTAGCTTTAAGAGGTAGATATCTTCTTCAGTTAAAGTTAATCTTTGTAGCCAGTTGTATGTAAAGCATGAAAGCAATTGTTAAATTGTTCAGAAATCAGCAAATGCTATTTAAGAAGGTGATGGAGAAAATACTAATAATTCAGATTAAACTTTAAATGTGTCATATCACCCCCCCCCCCATAGCTAGTTGTTAAACATTTATCAGCAAACCAATTATGTTAGCATCTCTACTCTTGATTTCATTTTCTCTGTCTCTTCCAGGACTCCTTTTGCTACTGGCTTCTTCCTCTTCAGCTACCCTCCTGACCTATTGTTCTATCTTTCTACTTCCTCCATTGCTAAATATCACTACAGAGTTTTCTGTAGTTGCTGCTACTACATCCTTATCTTTTTGCTTTATAACAAGAAGTGGTATGCAGTAGATGGAAAGCACATTCTATTTTTAAAGTCAGAAAGACTAGTGTTCAAATTGTGACTTGGTAAATTATTATCTTCACACCTTTGAGCAGGTCTCAGATTTTTTGTTTGTAAAATGAACATCCATAAGGTCCTTTCTAACTCAAATATAGAGCCTATTTAGATCACTAATATCTTCTTAATTGCCAAATCCATTGGGTTTTGCTTGGATTGAAACCTTGGTACCCTAAAGTACTAATATTTGATACTGTGATCAACTTCTCCTTTATACTCATTCTCCTTCCTTGACTTCTTTACCTCTTTATTGGATCATTGCTTGTTTGACTTTCCTTTCTTGGTCTCTTTAGTTCATATTTTTCATTTCTGGTTACTTTATGTCACTGTCCCTAAGGCTTTGCCTAAATCTCTCATAATAATCTCCCTTAGGGAATTCATATACTCCCAGGACTTTAATTATCATCTGTATGCAAATCAATGTATCTACTTCAATCTCTTCCCTGAGGTTCAGTTCCATATATCCACCTCCTTGCTGAACATCCCATTGATACTTCAAACTCATATATCCAAAAATAATATTGTCATCTTTCTCCCAAACTGTCTTTCCTTTCAACTTCCCATTTTCTATTGCATTCTATGTCTGGCTTTCCCAGTCATCAAGATTTAAAATCTCACAACTGTCTTTGAGTCTTTCATATTTTTTTCCTACTATGATTTCCCTGATAACACCTTTTTAACTTTTTTCTTCTTTGACTTTTCCTAGATGATGTAGCCTATTCAAATGCACCACATGCTTTCCACCTTCCATTGTGTAATAGAAATTTTCAATTCTTCAAAGACTGAAGAGTGTGTCTTGATAACATGCAGTACCAGATCATGGGATTATATATTTAGAGCTATAAAATGTCAGTTAATCCAACCCATCATTCAGATTAAGAAACTGAAGCATAGGGAAAATAAAGACTTATCTTAAGTAGTAAGTGGAAGAAGAAGGATTTGAATCTAGGTTCTCTAATTCCAAATTCAGAATTCTTTTTATTGCACTATGATAAGAGATACTTTAGATGTCATTGAGTTCAAGATATTAATTTTTAAATCCTGATAAAAATTTTTTCTTTAAATTGACTCTATTTGAAATATTATAATATTATAAGAGGGATGGTCACATATCCTTGATCTTATCATCATCCACAAATGTTCCATTTCCATGTTTATAAATTCTGAATTTCTTTATCTTATAAAAATTTATTGCTACTCCACCTTTTCTCTGACTTGTAGTTCCTAACTCTGTTCTTCATTCTTACCATGACTTCTAATTCATCAGCTCATAAGTTCTTTTTTTTCCCCCAGGCCAAGAACTGCACTAGTAATTTTCACTTTGTTTCCTCATGTCGACCTGTAGGTGACTTAGTTCAGCTTTATATTTCCTCTTTATTGAGTCTTTCCTCCCTTATTCCATTGCTAATCCTGCCCTGCCAAACCAAAATCTTGGATTTCAACTCACCTTGAGTCTCATATGCTTCTATTAAGCAACCCTAATAAATGGTCCACTAAAAATGTTTTAAACAATATCAACTGGTTCCTCACTTTAGCAAGGCAATTCTTTTATGCATCCTCAATTTACTATCCCATTCATTACTTTCCCAAACCTTAACATTCCTCCTCAAATTTTTTATGCATTCTTCTCCTCAGATCCTCTTAGATGAAAACCCTGTCTCATATTTTGCTGGAAAAAAAAGAGATCATTCATTGAAAGTTTTCCTTTCTCCTTTCATCTTAATTTCACATTAATCAGATGCCACTTACCACTCTACTTCTGTCTCACAGGAAGAAGTGGGTCCAAAACTCTCTAAATGCACAAGTATCTCAATTTTTCCTTTCCAGCAGATTTTACTTTCTATCCTGATGATTCTCATATTTATTCAGTCCTAACTTTTCTCCTGACCTTCAATCTTGAATCTCCAAATACTTATTGGACTCTTTGAATTGGATATTGCATGTATATCTTAAAATCAACATGTTCAAAACTGAACTCATCATTTATCCCTTCCAAAATTCTTTCTAACTTGCCTTTTACTATGTTTTCAGATATCCAGGCTCACAACCTAGATGCCATCCTTGACTCCACACTTTCTCTCTTCCCTTCACCTCTACACATCTAATAAGCTGTTAAATCTTAGAGATTGTACCTTTGTTACATCTTTGGTATCTGTCACCTCTCCTCTGATGTATCTACCACCTTGGTGCAGAATCTTCATCATCTCATTCCTAGGACTACTGCAAAAGTCTTCTGGTTGGTTTCTCTGCCTCATGGCTTTCCCCACTCTAGCATACCATCCTCCAATCATCTGTCAGATTGATCTTTCTAAAGTGCAGGTCTGACTACGCCATCCCATTCAACACCATTCAATTGACTATACCAAACACAATTCAACAAATGTCAGTGGATCCCTATAAGACTTTTAAAACCCTTCATGATTTGACCTTTCCTACCTTTCCAATCTTCTTACTTCTTATCTTCCTCCATGTATTCTGAGATCCACTGACATTGGTTTCATTGTTCTTCCCACAAGACTCTCCACCCTCCAATTCTGTGTATTTTCTCCAGTTGTCTTCCACATCTAGAATTCTCTTCTTTATCTCTGCCTACTGCTTTCTCTGACTTCCTTCATGTCTCAGCAAATATTTTACCTGTAAGAAGACTTTTGATGATTCTTTTCAATGCTAGTGACTTTCCTCTAAGTTTATTTCTATTTTTACTATATATATATGTATATATATATATATATATATATATATCTTTTTTAATACATGGTTGGTTATGTTTTATCTTCCCTTTTAGACTGGCAAATCCTTGAAAGTGGGGACTACTTTTTTTTTTCCTTTCTTTGGATTCTCAGTACTTAATAGAGTACCTAGTACAGGGTAAGTTCTCTATATTTATGATAGTGATTGTTATTATTATTATTAAATGTGTATTGACTTATGTTAAAATAATATTTTATAATATTCATATACCAAAATTTGATTAACCATTTATCCCCTTGAGGGGCACCCAATTTGTTTCAATTTCTTTGCTATATTTTTTATGCATTTTGGTCCTTTCCCTCTGTTTTTGATCTCCATGAGTTACAAATTTAGTAGTGGTATTATTTGGATCAATGAGCAGACATAGTTTATTGACTTTTCGGATATAATTCCAATTTGTTATTCATAATGATAGCACCATTTCATAATTCTACCAGCAATGTAGCAGTGTACATATCCTCTCATAATCCCTCCAACAATTATTATTTTTCTTTTTGAGTCATCTATACCAACTGATGGATATGAAATAGAAACTTGTGTTTTGAGTAATTTGGAACTTTTTTTCAAATGACTTTTTGAGACTTTTCATTTTTTTGTGAGTTGTCTTTGATCATTTATATACAGGAAATGGCTTTTGTTCTTATATATTTATATCAAATCTTAAATATATCTTGTCTATCAGTCCTTTATCAGATAATTTGCAACAAAAAACTTTCTCCAGTTAATTTCTTCCCTGCTAAATATATTTGAATTAATCTTTTTTTGTGTAAAATCTTTTGTATTTTATGTAATCAGAATCCTTCATTTTAGTCCAAATACAACCTGTTGACTGCATGCAGCCTCCTGTGAGTTTACTGAATGCTTTAGAAACTGAAGCAGAGCTACCACAGAACTCTCACTAAAATGACAAACAAATCAAAACATATTATCTATTGTTTCAATAAAAATTCTTAAAAGTAAGGTTGGACAGCCCTGCTCTAGAGTGTTTAGTCAATATATATATATATATATATATATATATATATATATATATATATATATATATATGTATGAAGTTATTGTGATATTTTGGAAATACGGGTTTAAGCATATTTTCTCCTTGATCGCTTTCAAATTTTCAGAATTATTTTGGGGTGATGGGTTTTGAATAATAAATCATTACTATAGTAATTGATGTCCATTGGTTTCTCAAACACTGTCCCCATGTGAAATTGTTCCTGGATTTTGTGTAACCTATTTCATCAATTTTTTTTATCTTTTATCACCTGAGATACTGCACTGCTAGATTTCTTTTCTTCCTCCTTTTTACATTATTTCCCTTGATATTCTTGACTTTTTTTTTGCAAATTAATTTTTGGGTATTTTATCTGATTTTAAATAATAATTTTTGTTAGTTTGATTAGCATGAACTAAATCTATAAATTAATTTAAATAACATTTTCATTTTATTATAGTAGCAAGGCCCCTGAGCAATTAATCCCATTTTGTTTTGTAGTTATACTCTTGAAATTTATGTGTGCATCTTCATAGGTGAACTCACAAATATTTCATAATTCTGTAGCTATTTAGAATGGATAGCCTCTTTGTATTTTTCTGATACACTTTGTGTGGGAAATATGAGAATTTTATGAGTATATTTTATATCCTAATACCGTATTGAAATTGTTAAACATTCCTATTGATTTTATAGTTGAATCTCTAGGTTTTCTAAACAGATCATCATATAATTTGAAAGTCATAATTTTATTTCTTCTTTAACTATACTTATTAGTTCCTATAACTGATTTTTCTTATCTTATTATATATTCCATTTCCATGACTAAATCAATTAATGATGTTAGCAATAGATATCCTTATTTTACTCTTTTTTCTTATTCAAAGTGCTTCTAGCATTTTTTAAAATAAAAGTAATTCCAAGCTTTTAGTTAGATGTCAACCAAATTAAGAAAAGATTCATTTATTTTTATACTTTCTAGAGTTTTTATTTTAATGTAAGCATTTCATTTTATTAATTTTTCTGCATTCATTGAGATGATATATGAATTTCATTTTTTGTGTTGCTAATATGATAATTTTTTTCTAATACTAAATTATTCTTGCAGTCTGGTATAAATCCAATTTAATAGTAATGTTCAGTATTTTCATATGTGGTTAGAGTCTACTTGATGTTTTAATTCAAAATTTTAACATCAATAGTCATTAGAACTATTGATCTATGGTTTCCTTTCTTTCATTTGTTGCTTTTTAGTGTAGGTATCACAACCTTATATACCTCATAGAAAGAGTTCTATAGGATGCCATATTTTTTGATTTTTGTAGGTAATTGATATAAAACTGTGATCAATTTAATATTTAATAGAATTCACACTGATTGTGGCTTTTTCCTTTGGGAATTCATTTATGGTTTGTTCAATTTCTTCTTCTGATATTGTATTATTCAAGTAGCCTACAAATTATTTTGTTGCTCTGGGTAGTTGACATTTTTTAAGTATTCATCTACTTCCTCTAAATTATGAGTATTGTAGAACATATTTAATTGAAATGTATTCTAATAGTAGTTTTCATTCTGAATTTTACTTTTTCTTCTTTGAGTTTTAATTTGGCCTTCTTTGTAAAAATAAAAATCAATTTGGTCTGAAATTTTTCTATTTTATTTTAAAAAGCTGTTTCTCATTTTATTTCTCAATTAAATGGCTTAAAATTATTAATCTCTTCTTTCATTTTCAGAGTCTATTTTTTAGTTTAGCAGAGGTTTATTTATTTTTAATTTATTTACTTTTAGTTTTTTATTGCTGTATACTTGAATTATTGATCTTCTCTTTCTCTCTCTCTCTCTGTCTCTCTCTTTCTCTCTCTCTTTTAAATTGATGAATATGTTCAGAGATACAGTTTTCCATAGGATTACTTTGACTGCATGCTAAAATTTCTCATATGTTGTCTTAAAGTTATTTTCTTTTTAGAAAATTACCTGCTATTTATATGATTTTCTTTTGACCTACCAGTTCATTAGGATTGAATTATTTAGTTTACATTTATTTCAATTTTTTTATCCAAGTCCCTTTACATGTATATGTAGATATACATCTCTGCATGAAAACCTTTTTTAATGAATTTTAGTCAGTAAAGGATATATTTTTAATATTTCTGTTTTGTTTATTAGGATTTTATGCTGTAGCAAATAACCAATCGTAGTAAAAGTCCCATACATAACTGAGAAATATGTATACTCCTTCTGATTCACATTCAACAATTGCCAGACAATTGCCATATTTATTTTTTTTTTTAAATTCTATTTGGTCCCTTAAATTCATTTTTGTTCATCTTTTTTGTTAGATTATTACAGGTCTGAAAAGGGTATGTTCAGGTCCCTAATGATACAATTGTACACTTTCTTACTATGAACTCATTAATTTTCCATATATATATATATATGCCACAGTACTCAGTTCATATATGTTAAATATTGAAATAATTTCATTATGCTTTTAAACATAATGTAGTTTCTCTAATTATTTCTTTTAACCAATTCTATTTATACTGTTGCCTTGTCAATACTGTCTGCTTTCTGAATTCCCTTGAGGTACAAAAATTCTGTTCCAATATTTAATGAATTTTTGCTTAAAGTGTGTTTCCTGCAAATAGCATATTGTTGGAATCTGCTTTGTAATCTGTTCCGTTACCTGCCTCCATTTTAAAAGTGAGTTTGTCTTACTTCCCTTTCTCCAGTTCTCATATTTACTCATCCAGTCCTAAACTCTGCTGACTTTCTGTCTCACGTCTCCAACTGCTTTTTATATATATCTCAAACTAAAATGCCCAATAGGTATCTGAAGCTCAACATGCCCAAAACTGAGCTTATTATCTTTCTCTCTTAACCTTCTCACCTTCCAACTTTCTTTTTCACTATTGAAGCTATTGCTGTTCTGTCAGTACCCAAGGCTCACAACCTAGGTGTTATCTTCTGTCTCTCACTGTATTTCACCAATTTCTGCTTTCTACAGACTTTCCCAATCCTTCTTAATTCTAGAACCTTCCTCTCTTAAATAGATTCTACTTATTTCATATGTAGTTTGTACATAATTATTTATTTGCTGCGTCATCTCTTAGATTGTGAGCTTCTTGAGGGAAGGGACTATCTTTGTTTTTCTTTGTATCCTTAGTGCTTAGCTTAGTGCTTGGCATAGGTACTCAACAAGTGTTTATTAGCTGACTGACACTAATTATTTACAATTGTGTTTTCCTTGCTTCCAGTATCCCCTCTTTCCAATGAAGGTAGTTATAAGAAAAGGAATACGATTAATAATCTAGAATTGATGTAATCTTCTCTTTATGTACTTCAGATTTTGTTTTCTAGTTTTTCTTTCCTTTTAATCATTCTCCCTCTCACCCCAGCGATCCAAAGTTAAGGTTTATTTTGTATATTACTATCCTCTTTCCATTTTTCCTCTATTCTTTACTCCTGCCTCCATTTATTTCCCTGTCAAGTTAAATATATTTCTATTGTAAACTATTCATGTGTTTAACCCTTCTTTGCCCAGTTCAAATAAGAATGAGTTCATGAACTCTCTCCTCTTAACCTTCTCCATATTTATATATTTTGTTTCTTAATCACTGCTCTTACAAGAATTTGAAAGTTCTTCCTTCTTCACTTCTTTCCTTCTTACTCTTTCCTTTCTTTCTCTTATTGGATGTAATATCCAGAACCATAACAAGGCTTTGTGTTTACCTTTCGATAACTCTTCTCTGCTGCTGGAAACCAATTGAATTATGAAGGGAAATTTGCGTTCTCCATTCCTCCTATCCCCATTACCATGTAAGGACATCATTAACATTTAGTTCCTTCCTACTGTTAAAATATATTTACCTTTTAAAATTTCCCTTGTCTCCTAGGTTTTTATTTCAAAGAATCTATGCAGCTCTAGTTTTTCCATCAAGGATACTTGTAAGTCCTTTATTATATAAGACTTGTTTTGATACATAGAATTATATTTAATTTTATAGGATAAATTATTTTGGGTATAAGATTTTTATCTTTTGTCTCTTGGAGCATCATATTCCAAGATCTTGCAGCATAATCTTTTATGTATCTTTTTTTTAGTTTTTTTTGCAAGGCAAATGGGGTTAAGTGGTGTGCCCAAGGCCACACAGCTAGGTAATTAAGTGTCTGAGAACAGATTTGAACCCAGGTACTCCTGACTCCAAGGCCAGTGCTTTATCCACTATGTCACCTAGCTGCCCCTCTTTTATGTATCTTACTGTGGATTCCTTTTTGTTCTGATTACATGCAATATGTATGTGTGTGTATATATATATATATATATATATATATATGCATATATATATATATATATATATCTGGTTCTAATTGATCTGGTCAGTTTTCTTTTATTTCTCAAAATATGCTATCCAGATATTTTTGTGGGGTCATGATTTTTGCAGGGAGACCAATTATTCTTAAACTATTTCTTCTTGACATGTTTGGTCTGTTGTTTTAATATTTAGATATCTTACATTTTCTACTAATAAACAAGTTTTGATTTTTCTTTAATATTGTCTCATACTACTAATGATTGTGATTATACCATTCTGTTTTTGTGGGGTCCACTATTTGGTTAATACTTCTAACTCTTTGTTTCAAGTTACTTATTTTTTGAAAGATATTATCTCAATCCTAAATCTAATTTAAACAATCTTGCTTCATTTTATCTTACAGTTCTTGTAATCATTGTAGCCAGGCCATTCTTTCCTCTGAGGTTTTACTTGAATTTGTTGTGGAGTTACTCCCTACTTGTGAGTTTCCCTCATGGGTTTTTCTCAACCAATATTTGATACTTTCAAGTCACTATCCTAGCAAGAAAATCAAGTCCTTCCTTTTTATAGGTGAGGAAACTGAGGTTCACAGAATTGACATGGTCTTTTGGATTATTTTTACCTGAACTGAGTGATTCAGCAAAAATTATCTCATTGGAATGTAGTATATATAGACATAAATCAAAGCTTCTAAAACTACGTTTACTTTTTATGTAAACATAAAAAACTTTGGAAAAGATAAAAATGATAAAAGAGTGTATTAAATGGCTAAAAGTAGATCTTTGAGCAAAAAAGAAAAGTAGTACATTATTATTAAAGGAAGGACAAAGTTACAAAGCATTTTCTGGATCCCAAACCACTATTTGTTAATTTTAATTTAAAGTAGGATTTCTAAACCATTGTGATATCCTCTTTGGCAATAAGATGAAGCCTATGAACTAGAACAAAGTTTTGAAATGCACAAAATACTTAGATTACAAATGAAACCAATTATGTTAAAATACAATTAACAAAATATATATTTAAGAAACTTCACAAGTTTTTGGACTCCAGGTTAAGTAATCCTGATATAAAGGATGAGAAGCATTCAGATCTGATAGATTATGTGACTATGTTCTTCAATTTGCTAATACAGCAAAAGAATGGATATCTGAACCCAATCAATGTGATTGTTTAAAGGTATAATATTGAAACTAGCTTATAGAGAAGTAATGTGGTACAGCAAGAATAGCAATGGATTTGGATTTGTAAGAACCAAGTTCAAATTTCACTTCTGCTCTCAGTCACCTGTGTGAACATAGGAAAGTCACTTAAAATCTTGGGTCTTAGTGTCTTCAACTATAAAAAGACAAAATTGGCCTTGATGAGTTCTAAATTTTAGTTGCCTTCATTTTGACTTCTATTTGAATTTCCAGTGGAATTATGGAGAGAGGAAGAGAATAAGTCAGGCATTTTGCTAAGGAATTTACAAATATTATCTCATATTGATCATTTTGTGGAGTGTCTGGTACATAGTGGATATATAACAAATGCTTGCTAACATTGACATTTCAACTTTAAATGTTGGTCCCTTAAGCTAGGGATGTTCAAAATAAATAAAAACAATAACATCTAAACAAAAACAAAGGGAAAAAATCAGAATGAATAAGATGACATCCATCAAAAAGTAAATCTTGAGCTAAGATGACCCTGAACTGGAATGAAGAGAGCATAAGCACCTTCATTTCATTCAGCAGTAGGAAATTGGTGCTTATCAATGTCTTCCTATCTGTCAGACAGCTTCAGCAATATGGCAACAGTGTAATTCACATGATTGGGATTAAACCGACAAGCAGGAAAGGCTCTGCTCCTCTACTCCTTTCCTCCCAAGAAACAGACTGGTCAGAAACAAAGTCCAAAGAAACTCAGGCTGAGTCAATCCTTGACTTGATCTTGAGGTGTGGGGGAACGCTCAAGATTGTCCATTTTCTAAGGAAATCGTTTAATACAATGGTGCTGTCCCTGAATGGATTAAAATATAAAGAATAATGGAAAGGAACTTTCTATGTATTTGTACTCAAGATGTTTTTTCTATTTATTTTTTGGTTTGGACTTTTTTTTAAGCACCCATCAAGAAAATCCACTGTCATCATGTTCTGACCATTGAACAAAATGAAGATCAGATAAGAAAGTACTTGGTGCCTATGCCATTCTTCAAAGAAGGAAATGATATGGGAAAAAAAGCACACTACACACCCTACATGTTTGAATGGAAAACATACTATTTGTGGGGAAAGCGGGGAGGGAAATTACTCTGGAATGGACCAACAGAGGAGAATTGGTGGCTTAAATGGAAATGATTGGAATTCTAGGAGGAAATTATTACTCAATCTCAGAATATGAGAGAGAGAGAGAGAGAGAGAGAGAGAGAGAGAGAGAGAAAGTAGGACTTAGTTTTAAAGCACCCTAAATTGACAGAGAGTATATTTCAGAGTATAGGAAAAACATAGATGATAATTTTTAAAATCTGCAGACTATTTCAGTTTGCAAAGCACTTCACATATCTTCTTTCATCTTCACAACAACGCTGTGATGTAAGTGCTATTATTTTATCCAATATTACAGATGCAAGTAATCTATTCAGGGTTGCACAGAAAATAAGCATTGGAGAAGGATTTAAACCCAAGTCTTCTTGATTCCCAATTCACAGATCTATGTTGTGAGGCAGAGGAAAATAATGCAAGAAGAAGTTGTCAAGAAGGCAATTACAAGCAGAAAGAATTCCTGTGAGGAAGAGCAAAGAGAGGTGGCTAAAGAAACCCATGTGGATGCGAAAACTAATAAAAATTTATAAAAACATGTTTAGATGAAGGAAGTTAGATAGGTAATGGAGGATGAGTGTAAAAATGCAATGATCTGATTAAACTGGTGCCAGTAGTTCTAAAGCTTCTTATGATGTAAGGCTGTCAATGCATATTAAAGATAATATTAAAAAGGAACAATTCAACTTTAAATATAACCCTCCAAAAAAAAGTGCTTTTTATATATTTAAAATTTTTTTTCCAAGGCAATGAAGTTAAATGACTTACTCAAAGCCACACAGCTAAGTAAGTATTAAGTGTCTGACGCTGGATTTGAACTTTGATCCTTCGGATGCCAGGACTGGTGTCCTAACTACAGCACCACCTAGCTATCCCATTTTATATGCTTTTAAAGTTCATATAGGATTTCTAGATAGATGCATCAACAGGAGTAACTTCAATGATTATCAGCATCTGATATCTGATTAATGATATCAAATAAGGACAAAATAGGAGATATGCTTGCCAAAGGTAATCAGCACTGTCATGGAGAATGTCTAGTGTGGAATTCAAAAAGGATTCTCCAAATAAATTGGGGCTATTAATATGATCCTTAATGCAGATAACATTGTCCTGACTGCATGCACACTATAATCTTCATAATGAGATCCATGACTACTTAAACAAAGGTCAGTCAAACAACCTACATAGGAAAAACTAAGTGGATAAAAAAGACTTATTTTCAAGACTAATGCCTTTTTTTGGCAAGACAATGGGGTTAAATGACTTGCCCAAGGTCACACAACTAGGTAATTAATAAGTGTCTGAAGTCAGATTTGAACTCAGATGCTCCTGACTCTAGGACCAGTGCTCTATCTACTGTACCACCTAGTTACCCTGCCTTTGGGACAGTATTAAAAGACTTGTGATGGAAAATATCATCCATATCCAGGGAAGGAATTGTAGAGCTTAAATGAAGACCAAAGCTTATTATCTTCAATTTTTAAAATTTATCTTATTATGTCATTTTTTTCTCTCTGTAAATATTTTCTTTCTTTTGTTTGGATCTGATTCTTCTCTCACAACATGTTCAATAATGATCTCTGTTTAACCTGGTTATGAATATAGAACTTAAAAATGTATTTGGAATGGTAGTTTATATAGTTGGCCCTTAGAATAATAAATAAATAAAATCTTGAATGCACTTACAGATAGACAATGATTTCAAACAAGAAATGAATAGGAAGATGGAAGTGGACAGCCTTGCCTTTGAAATTATGCAGTATTTTCAGCTTTCATTGCTCATAAGTAATTCCTTACAATGAAATTCAGATTTCTAATACTAGTCACTCTTCTAGTGATGCTAGGAAATTACAAATCATGGGAAAACATAATCTTTAAAGAATCAAAATGTAAGGTTCTTCAAAATGAAACAGAGACTATAGTGGACAATGACAGACTGTAACATTATCAATGATGACTTTTAGAAAAGAATTGGCATCAAATAGGAAGTGAATGATAGGAGAATGTGGTAGCAAGAGGGAAGCATTAAAGATAAAATACTATAGTGGAATCCCATCAAATTCAAAAAATCAAAGATGTCACTAATTTGTTGGATATAATCAGTATGAGAGAATATTGATAAGTCACAGAGTATAAAAAGTTTGAATGATTTGACATCTAAACTTTTGGAAGGAATATCTACAATCATTTAAAAAAGGATTTATTAAACATGTGTTTTATTTTATACATTGGAAATACAATGGAAAAATCGACAAAGTCCACAAACTTATTTAAATTTGGGGAAAAAGAGAAGAAACAAAGTGTAAGATTGTTGCTTTGGGTAGAAGGAATTAATTTGTGCTGATGCTTTATTTTTCAGATAAAGACTATTACATTTGTTTTATTAGGGACATAACAGAAATAGTTAACACCTAAGTAAAACCTAAAAGAAGTAAAGAGATAAGAAGAGAGAACCTGGCTTCCATTGATGAGTTCTAGTCACCAAAGGCACCTGCTTGGGATGAACTACCTCCTACGGTACTGAAAGAACTTGCAATTGTGATTACTGAACTATCCTTAGTGATCTTTAAAAGATAATAGAGTCTGGGAGAGATGCCAGAGAACTGAAGAAAGGAAAGTGTGGCAGTTTTCAAAAAAAGTGAAGAGAGCAAAACCTGCAAATTTTAGGCACATGAGCTTGAATTCCTTTTCTGGCAAAATTCTAGTACAGTTATTAAAGAGATGATTAAGGGGGACAATCAGGAAAGAAAGAGGCAATTGAAAGCACTCAGAATTTCTTCTTCAAAAGCAGATCATACCAGGTTGACCATATTGCTTTCATTTTAAACAAAAATAACTAATATATAATAGAATGATGGAATTATATGTTTAAATTTGGGCGCAGTAGGTAAAGCACAGGACCTGAGTTCAAATTAGTCTCAAACATTTAATTGCCTAACTATGTGACTTTGGGCAAGTCACTTAACCCCATTGCCCCAAATAAGTAAACTTGATATATTTAAATTTGATCAAATAATTTGACAGAGTTTTATTTCTATCTTTTATGGACAAGGTCAAGAGGGATGAGATAGATTGTTGATAGATTATTACAAACTAATTGAAAACTCAAAATCTTTAAAGGGAGGTATATAGTGTCTTGTTTTATTACATCAAACGTTTTTTAACATTATTTTTTTTGGCAAGGCAATGGGGTTAAGTGGCTTGCCCAAGGCCACACAGCTAAGTAATTATTAAATGTCTGAGGCCAGATTTGAACTCAGGTACTCCTGACTCCAGGACCGGTGCTCTATCCACTGTGCCACCTAGCCACCCCAGTGTGTTGTTTTAGATAACTGTCCTTTGTCCTGAGCCATTTTGTCAATGATTTGGATAAAAGCATAAATAGCATATGTGTCAAATTGAAGATGACACAAAGGTAGGAAAAAGTGTTAACTTATTGGATGACATAGTCAAGATTCCAAAAGAATTCAAAGACTGGAACAATGAATCAAATAATACATTTAAAAGAGGTAAATGTAAAATTTTTTACTTTGGTTCAAAAAACTAGCTTCAAAGGTATATGAGGGAATAGCTAAATAATAATCTAAAATGATGTAGACCCAGAGAATCAACATAGAAGCTTAGTATAATAAGTTTGAGTGAAGTAGCATGGTACAATTTATGTCTATATTTGCAGCAATCATTAGCATTTCTATTGAATAAAAATAAAATACTGTACAGGAAAAAATAACATAAAGGAAGATTCCACATAAAATAACTAAAAACCTGGGGATCAAATCTCAAGGAATATTAAGACAAAAATACAAATATACTCATTTTTAAGAAATAAAGAACAGCTTAAATAATTGGAGAGATATTTGGGCTACACCAATATAATAAAACTGATTATATTAACTAAATTAATTTAGAGATTCAATGAATGCTTATACCAATCAAATTACCAATAGGGTACCTTGTAGAACTAGATAAAATATTAACAAAATTCATTTGGAGAATCAAAAGTATAAAACTTAAAGGGAAAAAATGAAAAAAAGAAGGAATGAAGAGCTTGCTAACCTCAAATTTTATCTTATAAAAACAATAATCATTAAAATATTTTGTATTGGCTTAAAAACAGAAAAAAGGTAATCACTGTAATAATTTGAATGAGGAAAAGTCAGAAACAATTTAATTCAATAGCATTCACTAAAATCAAGAACATAAATTCCTTTGGGGGAAGTACTCTCTATTTGACAAAAAATTTCTGAGAAAAATAGAAAGCAGTTTGGTTGAATTCAGTTTATATGAACATCTTATACAAAGTAGATACATGACCTGAATACTAAAGTTTACATCACAAAGAAAATGAGATGAGAACAAAATCAAATGCCTTTCACTGCTCTGGCTCTGACGAAAATTCTTTACCAAACATGAGATAGAAGCAATAGCAAATTATAAAATAGCTTCAGTTAAACAGAACTTATTCAAAATACAGATAGTTAGGATTTTGAGGGAATCTGTCAAGTGTCAAAAAACTAATTTACATAAAATATCTTTGATTAGGCTTTGATATCTAAGATGCATAGTGAGTTATTAGAAATATGTAAAGGCAATAGCCATTCCTCAATGTTTTCTCCAATGAATAAGTGGTCAAAAGATATAAAGGGTTTTCAATGACATCTTGAAATTTATTAACAACCATGTAAATGATTGATACAAACAGCAAAATGGAAATCAAAACAACTAAGAGATTTTGCTCATATGAAGCAAATTGACAACAGTGGATATAGTATTTGAGGGACTATAGAAAAACTGTCATACAAGTACACTGTTGTGGTTCAACCATTCTGGAAGTCAATTTGGAATTAATGAAAGAAATGGTTTAAATGTCTATATTCTTTGACCCAAAGTTCCTACTGCTAAACATAGATCTTAAGGGGGTCAAAGATAGAAAGAAAGGTCTCATTCATTACAAAAATCATTATATCAGTGGTTGTGGAATTAAATAACTGGAAACAGAGTAGATATCCATCAATTTGAGAACTGATAAATTGTGGCATATGAATGTAATGGAATATCACAGTTCCAGAAGAAATGATAAATAATAAGAATTCAGAGAATGTTAGGAGACTTATATGAACAGATTCAGAATAAAGGAAGCAGAATCAGAAAAAAATGCAATGACTTTAATAAAGAAAGTACAGTATTGCTTTATAAGTTTGGTATTAATATTTGATGTTTGCTTCCTGAATATTTTGTCTTCTTTTTTTTGTGCAAAGATAGGGGCTTATGAGTGTGTGCTATTATATGCATTATCAGATTCATTTGAGCTGTTATTTGGTGATGAATTGTTTCCCCCTCCTTTTTTTTTTTTTAACATTTTATTCTTTGTTGTAAGATTTTGCTGGTGGGGTAAGGAAGAAAGATCTAAATATAAGTGATTCAAAAATGAGAACTGTCAGGGGTGGCTAGGTGGCACAGTGGATAAAGCACCGGCCCTGGGGTCAGGAGTACCTGGGTTCAAATGTGGTCTCAGACACTTAATTACCTAGCTGTGTGGCCTTGGTCAAGCCACTTAACCCCATTTGCCTTGCAAAAACCTAAAAAGAAATGAGAACTGTCTTTTGCCTCTTTTTGTATCCTCAACAGTTAGCACAGTACTTGACCCATATGAGGCTCTTAGTAAGTGTTTATTGATTAATTTATTCATTGATGTAAAAATAAAATGTCAATTATTTAAAGTTAAACATTTAAAAATGATCTGGAAATTTTAGTTGTACTGAAAACTCAATATGATTTGAGTAACACATAATATAAAAAGTTCATAAGATAGCCTTAGACTGCATTAAGGAAGACAACTAGAAATTGCAAATCTACTATACACAGCTTACTATTTCTTTTGAATATACAACAAAATTAACATGCAAATTTCTTTTTTCATTTTTCTTCATTCTTCCACTCACCCTAGAGATGACTACCATTAAGCACTAATGGGTGTGGGTATGTGTATATATATAAATGTAAAATTATTCTATACATATTTCTATTAGTTCTTTCTCTGAATGCAGATGTTGTCTTTCTATATATATATATATGTAATATATATATATATGTTTTTTATAGTTAATTTGGGTATTTAAAATAGATCAAATTATTTCCACAGAGTTATCTTACAACAATATTGCTGTTGTTTTAGAATATAGTATATAATGTTTTATGGATTCTTTTTATTTAATTCTTCAATATTTCATGCAGACCCTTCTACATTTTTCTAAAATAATTGAACTCCAAGACAATAGCATTCAAACATAATCATATACCACAACATTTTCGACCTTTCCTCAAATGATGGGCATCCCTGAACTTTCCAATTCTTGGTCACCACAAAGAGTTGCTAAAACATTTTAGAACATATAGATTCTTTTTCTTTTCCCTTAATCATTTTTTGAAATAAACCAAATAGTAATATTGTTGGGTCCAAGGGTAAGGTAGTTTTGGGGCATAATGGATTACTCTCTAAAAATGGTTGGATCAGTTTACAATTTCACCAATAATGAGCTAGTGAAGTTAGGTCAGTTTTTTCTTAAAAAAGTATTGAAACTGGGGCAACTAGGTGCCTTAGTAGATAGAGCACTGGTCCTAGAATCAGAAGGTTCTGAGTTCAAATTTGACCTCAGATATTAAATAATTACCTAGCTATGTGATCTTGGCAAGTCACTTAATCCCATTGCCTTGCAAAAAAAAAAAACCACAAAAAAAAGTATTGAAACCGCAAGTCAGGTAAAAGTTCTGGCTTTGATATCACTTCTTAGTCATGCTAGGGAAAAACTAAATAACAAATAAATAGCTATCTAACTTATACATTTGTAAAAACCAAAACCAAAACCAACTCAAGTCATTTGAGTATTGACAAATTTCTATTGTGTAATTGAAATGATACATCATTAATTGCTCTAGCCAATCCTTGTTCTTTCCTTCTTGACACTATATTCTATTCTTCACAGACTGCCTTCCTAAAACTCAGTTCCCTTCGAGTTATTTTCGCCGTGTTCCCTTCCATTCATTAGAAAACTTTGTCTCATACCTAGCTGAAAAAAACTGAGGCAATCTATGACAAGGGCCCTATTTTCCTCAATGCTGCACTTCAAATTGCCCCAACATCATTTCTCTCTTTAACCTCCTTACTCAATTTTACTAATGAGAGGATTGTTGAAAAAACTTGTTTCAGAGTAGATTTATCTATTAAAGAATCTTGATTAATCTTTACATATGTACTAAGACTGAATTTTACTTTCCTGGATCAAATGCTTAAAAAAGAACAGTGAGAAAAGCAGAGAGTCATTTTGTGTCTCCATATCCCTCAGTCACTTATATGATTATGAACATTACATTGTCTGCAAGTTTATTTGTTTTATTTTCCATTTTTTAGTGAAACTCCTAATGTGTACAGACCATTATAATAAAGACTTAAATAGATTTTACAAAATTTTCTTCATAGAATCAAAGTTGGAAGGGTTTTTTTTTCAGTCATCTAGCCCAAAAAATAACTGAATAAGAATTTCCTCTACACCAATCTAGTCTAGTAGTCATCTAAGTTCTGCTCAAAGACCTTGAGTGAGATGAAATCCAGTATCTCTTGAGGCAACAACATTTGGACAGTTCTAATGCTTAGGAAGCTTTCCCCAACATCAAATCTGTATTTTGGCTATTTGCCTCTTTGCAATTATTGTTCCTTGCTCTGTTTTCTGGGGCCACATAGCAGTTCTTCAAAGACTTAGGAACACTTATCATCCTCCCCTCCCCCATTCCAGACCTCCTCTTCTCCAGGTTAAACATCCCTAGTTCTTTCAGTGAGAAGCATAACAGGGTAAAGTTTGTTAAGAGATCAGGAAATAGGAGTGAGATAAATAGGAGAGAACTTGGATTTTTGAACATATGTCCTTATAGGAGAAGAGAAGCTGGACATCATCTTTTGCAGAAAAGACCCTGATAATTGATAGCATTCTTCTAGTACTTCAAGGTGTATTATGTGCTAACTCATTTGATCTTCACAACAATCCTGTGAGGTGGATATTGTTGTTATCATTACCATTTTTAAAGATGAGGCTGATAGAGATTAAGTGACTTGCCTAGAGTCACATCCCTACTGTGTCTGAGGTCAAATTTGAACTCATCTTCTTCACTACAGGTCCTGGAACATCTGTCTCCCTTATGATTAGAATGTCTTCTTCTTTTGCAGTAGACCAGGGAGGTAGTGAACTGTTTCACACAGATGTTGTTTTGAGGATATCTGAACAATTTAACTATTGCTTCTCCAAAAGTGAGATCCTTGTCCAAAGACCAGTGAGTTGACATAATCTTGGAGAAAGTGAACCAAATCTTTGCTATTTTCTTACTCTGAATGATACCAGATGATAAAAAAGTTGCAACTCAAAAGGAAAGATGTGTCTTGGAGAGACAAATATAGGAATTGGCAGTGCTAGATGCAGATCAAGCCCCACAGAGGCAACAAGAAACAGAATTTCAAGATGCATCTGGTCATTTTGCCTCCTGGACCTTTTATGAACATAAGGAATGAGTCTGCCATAAAGATAATTACAACAGTGTGATAAACTTTTGCATTAAGAATTTAAATTCTTCTACCTTATTAATTAATATACACTATAGGTTTGTATATAGATAATTGAGATGATTTATTTTATTATTGCTCCATTCTTGTATTTTGTCTCCTGTGTATGGTTCAGCAGAAAGAATACTGAACTTGTAATTATAGGACCTAAGTTTACTACATGCATGATTTTGTACATTACAAACTCTGTAGGCAGAAGTGTGCTGATAATTAATTTATGGAATAAAAAAGCATTTCCACAACATAGTACAATAAAAAAAAGATGATTGCACATGAAATTGCAAATCTACCATGTGCAACTTACTGTTTTTTTCAAATAAACAATAAAATTATCTTGTAAATTTCTTTTTTCTTCCCTCCCCCATATTAGCAATGGCTACCATTAGACACAAATAGGTATATAAATAAATGATTATAAATTTATGACATAATATATTTTATAATATAAGTAGGAATATAAATAAATAAAATGTTTAATTCCTGACCCTGAAAAAATGTTCACATGACACACTTTAAAATTTTCATATGCATATTAACATTTTCTCCATCTTAAGTCTAGACAATCAAGAAAACAATAATTCAAACTCTGATTTATAGGGGGTTTGCCAATTTCTGAGGTGTAAATGCAATCAGCTCTTTCAAGCCTGTTTGAACTAGCTACAGTTTATTCCTATTTATGGGCTTTAGTTTTTCAAATATAAAAATTGAAGTTAGATTCAATAGTCTCTACAGTCCCTTCGAGCTCCAAATACTTCATCTTATAGTTACTACTTCCTTCATAACTTTAATGGATATTAACTTCACAGAAAAATATCACTTGAGCCAACAAACATTTAATCTTGCCAAATGGAGAGACATGACAGTCAGGAGCAATGGGAGTTTAAAATAAAAACTCATTTGCAAGACATTATAGAGAGAATGGTGGAATGTTATGAAAAGGATTGACTCACACAACAGTGAAAGATGGTCAAGAGAATGAGTCTGAAGAAAGTTTGCCATAAAATCTAATTATGTCAAGTTGTTCCAGAATCTTTTAAAGGTGAAACTGGAAAATAAGCAATAAATGCAACAGACCTATCAGTATTTCTGTGCCAATTTATTTTTCTCATTTATGAAAGTTGAAACTTTACATTTGGACTCTTAACCCCTTAGTTCTCAAGGTTTATGGCAATTGGGCAGATGAAACCTGGAAGACTAGCTGCCTCATACTACATATGAAGAGAAGAAATCTTTGCTAAAGGTAATACAAATTTGAAAACAAAGATTTAATTTTCAAGAATTCTCAAAGAGGGGAAGATATTGAATGATAAGAATTATAGATATTATTATCAAAAAGATGAAAAAATACATGAAAAGATACCTATCTATATACTTCCCCATCTATATAAAATTTTCATTAGAATGATTTGTATCAGTATAGAAGTATAATAAGGGAGCTGACTGGCTTCTGTAAGCAATTTTCTATACCAAGTCCCATCTTCACAGTTGCATAATTGACTAAAAGGGGTGAAGAATATGTCAACTTTGTTTACTATTTTTTGATTTAAAAAAGAACATTTTTGACTCAGCTGAATAAAATACAGCCTTTAAAGGTTCTCTTCCTTTAAAAAACCCTTTATTTTCTCTATTGAGCTAGGCATAGATTGGAGAAATATATGTAGCATATGTAGAATTGATCACTGGCAGTTTGGGTCCTGAGAGCATAACTTTTTCTTTCCTCAGGGTTCTAGAACTAACCCAGAGGTAAGAACAGGTCCTTAGCTAATGCTCTATAGCTCATGAGCCTCAGTTAGTATGCTTCCTTCATGATTATCAGTTGATATCGATTTCTCAGGACAATGTAATTAGCTTTTAGTAAGAGATAGGTACCAATGTGATTTTAAAAATTAAAATTTTTATTTTTGTTTTTTGCAAGGCAATAGGGTTAAGTGACTTGCTCAAAGTGACATAGCTAGATAATTATTAAGTGTCTGAGGGCCAAAATTGAACTTAGGTCCTTCCTACTCTAGGGCTGGTGTGCTATCCACTGTGACACCTAGCTCCCGGGGTGGTGCAGTGGTTAGAACACTGAGGCTTGGAGTCAGGGGAACAGGAGCTCAAATCATGCCTCATACACTTGATACTTACTAGCTATGTGACCTTGGTCAAATCACTTAACCCTGATTGCCTTACATCCAGAGTCATTTCCAGGTGTCCTGATTCATATCTGGTCACTGGACCCAGAGGGCTCTGGAGGAGAAAGTGAGGCTGATGGTTTAGCATAGCAGTCCCTCACTCAAATTCAATTCATTTTCTTGTCATGGAGAACTAAGAACAAATATCATCTTCAATAAGAACTACTATTATATAAAGCAGTTTAAGATTTGCAAAGTTCTTTACAAATATTCTCTTATTCTTACAACAATTCAGAAAGTAGATTTGATTTCTACTATATATATGTACATATATATATATATACACACATATATATGTGTGTGTTTGTGTGTGTGTGTGTGTATGTATGTGTGTACCTCAGAAACTCTCCTAGGGACATTATAAGGACCAAGATACTGATGAAAATGTCCAAATTCTCTAGTCCTCTGAAGTTCATGAGGTCTGTCTCTAGACAAAAAGTGAGGGGGAAAGAGACTAACAACAAGGTCAGGGCCAAAGGCTGCCTTTTAAGGAGTTTGGTTGCAATTTCTCTTCCTAATTTGTCAATAGCTTGGATCCTAGGTTCCAAACTAGCTGGTTTTACTAGTTAACTGGTCATACACATAGGATATGACCAAGTTTTTCAAATAATACACACAAACTTTCTGTTACACTTCAAATCAAGCCAAGTCAGCATATAATTTATTAAACAATTTTCCCATCCTCAGGACCTGGTATACTAATTCCTTGTTAAATCGAATAAAAGACATAATGTAGGAGATGAGTCAATTATGCAGTGATAGATAATAGATGGAGAGCTTGACCAATGCACGAGGCTAACAGAATATGAAAAAAACAAACTAGAGAATAGCCACCACTGTACTAGGTAGATCTTTTATGGAGAAAACTGGTTGGAGGATCTGGGACAAAAATGATAAAGGAAGAAAAAGCATGTTTTGAGTGTGAGCTACTGTACTATAAGTAGGAGTAGCCATATTAGTGAGATAATAAAACCATTGATACATATATCAACACTATCATAATTTTTAAACAATTATATATAAATATATAATTATTTTGATTTTTAGAAATCCAACTTCATTTAATAAAGGATTTGTTTCCTTCAAATTTTTCCTACTTGTCTCACTCTTCTATATTCACATGCCATGCAATTTATTTATTCATTCTACACCCATCAGACATATGGGTTGTTTCAAGTTTTCTACCAACAATTAAATCTTACTGTTTTTTTCTTTTTATTCACCCATTGAATGAATGAAAGCAGATATAGAGTTGCTATGTAAATAGCAATTCTCTGACTATTAATTTCTCTTTAAAATTTCTTACTATATTTTATCTGGTTCTCTATTAGTCTTATCATTTATCTCCCTCTCCCCCATGATAGGAAGACCAAAGATACCATGAGAAAAGGGATTATATTGTTTATCATCCCTAAATTTCCAGTGCCTAGTATAGACACTGCATATAATAGATGCTTAAAAATATTATTGCAACTGAAATGTGTCTGTCCCAATTAACTTTTCTTCTGGTATATCATGAGAATAGGTAGTTGAGATGCCACTTCCAGAAGTGCCCCAGGACTGGTTTGTAATTTTGGAACTGAAGTATTTTGCTGTTTTATTACCTGTCTTAAAAAAAAAAAGCTAGAGGGAGAAGGAAAAGCAAAGTTTTATCTTTAAAAGTATAAAGTATTCCTGTCATGGTGACATAATTTTATGTGAAACTTTAAAATAATAATAGCTGACATTTGTATATGATTTTAAGGCTTACAAAGTATCTGACATTAATCTGATCCTTGCAATAACCTTGTGAGGCAAGCTATTAATATCTTCATTTTAAAGGTGAGAAAGCTGAGGTTCATAGAGGGCAAATGACCTGCCTGTGGTCATATTGCTAGGAATGTCAGAGGTTGGATTAAAACTGATGTCTATTCTGTCTTCATAGCCAATGTACTTCAAGTGAACTGTAACTGTCTCTCTAAAGCTCTAAGACACTCTCAAAACTTTAAGTCTTTCCAGGTCCTCTCTAGTACTAGTTTCTTTATTCATAAAAAGAGAAGTATGAACTAAAAGAAGCTTTCAGATTTAAATTATGATTCTCCCTGACTTGAATTTTGGGGATTGGGGGAAGGGGTAGAAAATTTTTTTCATGTTTTGAAATTGTCGGACCTTTGAAATAAAAAATTTGCTTCTTTTTCATCATATGATCAAAATGACACTAATAGTTTTGTAGAACCAACTAATCCCATCAGACTTTAAGCTATCTTTCCAGGGAGATTTGTCAAAAGAAAAGTCAGCCTTAGAGTTAAATTAAGACTCCAGCCTGAGACTGTTCAAGCACTGAGTAAATATATACACTGTATTTAGCTCTTGAATACAGAAGCAGAATACTGCTACCTGATACCTGAAGTCAGTACTTTCCACATTTGCATTTTGCTATTTGTTTTTGCATATTCTGCCACCTCAAGCACCCCGCCCCCAATCTGAAGCAGGCTATATGTATATATATATATATGTATATATATATATATATATATATATATATGTATATATATATATATAAAGCTCATGTTGAGTTCATCTATAAAATCTTTTAATGAAGAAATACTTTCAAACACCACTGACAGTATTTTTTTTTCTTGTTTGAAAAGAGAATTTTTTTGGGGAAAATGTCAGAGTAAACTATTCCATATTAAGTTTTTTTTTTAGGTTTTTGCAAGGCAAACGGGGTTAAGTGACTTGCCCAAGGCCACACAGCTAGGTAATTATTAAGTGACTGAGACTGGATTTGAACCCAGGTACTCCTGACTCCAGGGCCGGTGCTTTATCCACTACGCCACCTAGCCGCCCCCATATTAAGTTTTAAAGCTTAAAACTTTTAAAGCTTAATTTAAAAAAAGAAATAATACATAACCCACAAATTTTATTTTTCAGAATAAGTGACAATTATAAATGTAACTTAGGTAGGGTGTTTGACAATGCAAGCATTCAAAGAATGTGGCCTTGTACTTGATCTTTGGGCTGGGTCACTCCTCCAATTAGTTTTGTAATGGATCCTTAAATAAGGACAAACACCATGTTACAAATTCTCTTAGGATAATAGGGGTGATTTTATTTTGGAAAGAATATTCTCTTTTTGCTTCCCATAATAATCCTGAGTCCTACCCTTCACCTTTTTTGTGCGGAAGGGCAGGGTTCAGGAATACAGTGGAGAAAATCACTCAGTCTACCCTAAATCAATCAATATAAACTACTCAAAATTATGTACAATGATATAGTCTTTTTTTTACTTAAAAATTTTATTTATTTTGAGTTATACAATTTTCCCCCTAATCTTACTTCCCTCCCCCACCCCCCACAGAAGTCAATTTGTCATTCTTTACATTGTTTCCATGTATACATTGATACAAATTGAACGTGATGAGACAGAAATCATATCCTTAAGGAAGCAACATAAAGTATAAGAAATAGCAAGATCAGACAATAAGATAGCAGTTTTTTTCCCCCTAAATTAAAGGTAATAGTCCTTGGTCTTTGTTCAAACTCCACCGTTCTTTCTCTGGATACAGATGGTATTCTCCACTGCAGACAGACCCAAATTGTCCCTGATTGTTGCACTGATGGAATGAGCGAGTCCATCAAGGTTGAACATCACCCCCATGTTGCTGTTAGGATGTACAGTATTTTTCTGGTTCTGCTCATCTCACTCAGCATTAGTTCATGCAAATCTCTCCAGGCTTCCCTGAATTCCCATGTTCTGGTAATGACATAGTCTTAATTGTAAGTCATTTACTTGCTGATAAGGCAGATACAATAATCAATATATCACAATTGCTCAAAATGAAGTAATGAAGGAATAATCAATATATTACATTTTACTCATCACTTGGGTCCTACTTTCTTATCAATACTTATGGTACCCATGGGGGAAAAATAGGTGAATACCTACAAAAATCTAGTAGGGACACACATGAGTAAAAAGAACCTATGTGGTTAGGGAAATTGAAAACTCTGGACTTCAGGCCATCTACCTCACAAGTCACTTCTTTGATAGCTATTCCCTTTCTAGTCTGTTCTCAAAATGATGGAGTGACAAGCTTTTTAAATTCACAATTACCCTGAAAAGGTTGCTGAGACATTGCTATGATACTATGGTGACAAGGAGTTTCCTTAAGTCAGAGAACTGCAAAACTCTTCAGGTCAGCTCTTTGGGAAATGCAGAGACTCCCAGACAGCTCCTCTTTCAATTAGATGTTGAATTGTCCAATAAGCTTCTTCTAACAGTAACGTGGAGCTCACAGCAAAATTCATATTAGAAGCAATGCATAGAAACCCAGCAAGCTCTTCACTTAAAATTAGAATGAGCCATCCAATTAACTTCAGCCTGTGCCTAAAGCAAATCAACTGCAACTATTTTTCTCTTCTGCTTTACCATTTAAAAACAAACAGTGGGGTGGAGCCAAGATGACAACAGGAGAAGAGCCTCTCTTAGGTGCTCTCTCTCTCTATAATATTTCAAAACATAAAACTATGACTCTAACTAAATTTTCAAGAGACAGAACCCACAGAGGGATCCAATGAGGCAATTTTCCAGCCCAAGATAACATGGAAAATAGTGGAAAGGCTCGGCTCCATGGGGTTAGGGGGTGGCTGCCAGAGTGAAGGAACCTGGGAGGGTGCCTGGGAGCTGGCTCAAGGCAGTGGGGCAGTTTCCTGACTTACACCCTGGGGAGAACCAGACACAACTTGGAAGATCAACTGGGGGACCTCTGCCAGAGCGAGTGTGTGAAACCCAACTCTCAGGGTGCTTAGGAAGCATGGCCAAGGCAGCTCAGATCCAGGAAATGGAAGCAGGTGGAGCCAGTAAGAAGGAGCCCCCAGGCAACTGAGCCTTGAGTGCTCAGCTTACCAAAGGGAAGGGGAGTGGAGAGAGACTTCTGAGATTTGTCTTCTGTACCTGGAACAGGACTCTGACCACATTCAGATACTGATAACAGTCTAGGCCCCTCATAGAACAGCAGGCACCCCCCCCCCACCTCAGCCCCATGGTAGAGGGGTGTACTTGTGGTCATTCACAGAGCAAGAGGGAAGACAGAGCTTCACACACTGAGATCCTTGTGTGTGTGGGTGTCCCAATAATACTCAAAAACTCAGGAAGCACTCCAAGACCAGGTACAGGCTGGGGAAATGAGTAAACAGAGGAAAAAAGAGGAACATTGTGAAATACATTGTCTATAATTCCAAGAAGGATCAAGATACTCAATCTGAAGATGAGGAAGTACAAGCTCCTGCATCTAAAGACTGCAAGAAAAACGGAAATTGGGCTCAGGCTATGACAGAGCTCAAAAAAAGATTTTGAAAATCAAGTGAGGCAGGGGCAGCTAGGTGACACAGTGGATAGAGCATTGGCCCTGGAGTCAGGAGTACCTGAGTTCAAATCTGGCCTCAGACACTTAATAATTACCTAGCTGTGTGGCCTTGGGCAAGTCACTTAACCCTGTTTGCCTTGCAAAAACCTAAAAAAATAATCAAGTGAGGAAGATAAAAGAAAAATTGGGAAAAGAAGTGAGGGAGATGCAGGGAAAACATGAAAAAGAAGTCAGCAGCTTAGTTAAGGAGATTTAAAAAATGCTTAAGAAAATAACATGTTATAAACCAGCATAGATCAAATGGATAAAACAATTCAAAAAGTTATTGAGGAGAAGAATGCTTTAAAAAAGTAGAACTGTTCAGATGGAAAAAGATAAGAAAGCTCACTGAAGAAAACAAATCCTTCAGAAGTAGAATGGAACTAAAGGAAGCTGCTGACTTTACAAGAAGTCAAGACATAATACTTCAAAAGCAAAAGAATGAAAAATTAGAAGAAAATGTGAAACATTTCATTGAAAAAACAATAACTGATCCAGAAAACAGATTCAGGAAAGATAATTTAAAAACTAGTGCGATACCTGAAAGTCATGATCAGGAAAAGAGCCTTGACCTCATTTTTAAAGAAATCCTACAGGAAAGTTGCCCTGATATCCTAGAAGCATAGGGCAAAATAGAAATTGAGAGAATCCACCGATCTCCCCCAGAAAGAGATCCAAAAAAAAAAACCCAACCCCCAGGAATATTAGAGCCAAGTTCCAGAACTCCCAAGTCAAAGAGAAAATATTACAAGCAGCCAGAAGGACACAATTCAAATATCATGTAGCTGAAGTCAGGATCACACAAGACTTAGCAGCAACTACATTAAGGGCTCATAGGGCTTGAAATATAATATTCTAGAAGACAAAAGAGCTTGGAATGCAACCAAGAATCAAGCACCCAGAAAAACTGAACATTATCTTCCAGGGGAAAAAGATTGACTTTCAATGAACCAGGGGAATTTCCTATGTTCTTGTTGAAATGGCCAGAGCTGAACAGAAAGTTTGATCTTCAAATACAGGACTCAGGTGAAGACAGAGAGTGGAGGAGAAGGGGAAAATATGAGGGACTTAATGATGATGAACTACATGTATTCCTGCATAGAAAAATGATACTGAGAATACTCATATGAACCATCTCATTTAATAGAGCAGGTAGAAGGAGCTTTTATAGATGAAGCACAAGAGAGAGCTGAATTTGAAGATATAGTGCAAAAATGGAGTCAATGGCTAAAAGGGAAATGTAATGGGACTAAGAGAAAGGAGAGGTTGGAATAGGCTAAGATATTTCATATAATAAGATTTTTTTTATTACAATGAGCTATTGCAATGATATGGAAGGGGGAAGGCTAGGGGGAATGAGGGAACCTTCGCTCTCATCAGAGGTGGCTCAGAAAGGAAATAGCATATGTACTCAATGGGTATAGACATCTAGAGTAAGAAGGAGAGAAGGGGGACAGGGGGAGGGGGGGATGTGAGTGATGGAGGAGAGGGTGGACCATGGGGGAGATTGGTCAGATATAACACATTTTCTTTTTTACTTCTTGCAAGGGGTTGGGATTGGATGGCCTGTCTGGGACCACAGGGCTGGGTGGTTGATGGACCTTAGGGGTAGTATGTGGGCTCTTGGCCCCAAGGCCAGTGATCAGTCTGCTGCCACTCAGCTACCCTACAGCAAACTTAAGAAGAGGGACAGAGTGGAAGGAGAGAGAAAATATAGTATATGGTAGTGGGGAGGTATGAATGGAGGGAGGGAGTTGCAATCAGCAATGGCAACAGTGGAAAAATGTGGAAGCAGCTTTTGTGATAGACTTATTGTAAAGAATGTAACTGGTGGTGTTGGAACAGAGACTGAAGCATATTTATTATTATTATTATTATTATTTTGGGGGGGCTGCAGGGCAAATGGGGTTGGGTGGCTTGCCCAGGGCCGCACAACTGGGTGATTGTTGGGTGTCTGAGGCCAAATTTGGGTCTGGGTGCTCCTGGCTCCAGGGCTAGTGCTCTGTCCACTATGCCACCTAGCCATCCCTATCATTATCATTTTATTTTATTTTATTTTATTTTATTTTATTTTATTTTATTTTATTTTATTTTATTTTATTTTATTTTTTTGTTTTTTGCAGGGTGGTGGGGTTGGGGTGGCTTTCCCAGGGTCACATAGCTGGGTGATTGTTAGGTGTTGGGCCGGATTTGGGCTTCGGTGCTCCTGACTCCAGGGCCAGTGCTCTGTCCATTGCACCACCTAGCTGCCCCTATTATTAATATTATTTTTTTAATTTTAATTTTAATTTTTTTCTCTTTATTTTATTGTTCATGAGGGTCTATATTTTTTTGGGGGTATTATGTTTACTCTTAAAGAAGAATATTTTAGTAATATATAAAAAACATCATTTGAACAAAAATAAAAATAAATATAATAAAAAAAGCCCCAAAACCAAACAGTGGAGTCAGAGAGCAACCAGGTAATTTCTGCCGATTGTAATTTTCTCAAACTGTAGATGGAAGTGGAATTAAAGGGAAATTGGTAGAATTTAGTTACTTTCCAATGAATTTTAACCTTTCTTTAGTCATTCAGCAATATCTCAAATATAACAACTGAAGTATTTTTTATTAATTGACAGTTAATTCAATTTTATTTTATTTTCAGGTCTGAATTCTCTCTCCTCTCTCCTTATCACTGGTAAAAAAAAGTTAACACAGCCTGTTATGTACACTCACAGACAAGCAACACAAATTTTGTTGTCTCTCTGTCTCTGTCTTTGTCTTTCTCTCTAGTCTAAGTTTGTCACCCTTCACCTTTCTATCTGGAGACAGTGCCAGTAGACTGTTCATGCTAATGACTTCTCATTCAACTCCTGCTGCCTTCCTAACTGTTCCTGTTAAGGTCTTCAGCATAATCAATGGCTCATATCAGAGCCTTCTTGGGTTCAGTGACTCATCTTTCCCTTATGAGGTATTTAATTAGTTCATAGACTCCAAATAACTATTTGTTCAACCATTTTGTGAGTTTCAACTTCTTAAACTCAAGAAAATGTTACATGCAAATGAACTGTGACAATAATGCTTTGCAGGTATAGTCATTTCTCTATCTTAGAACAGATCCCCTCAGTTATCTATTCTATTCTCCTGCAATCTGTCCTTACACTTTATTTTTTTTATTTTTTATTTTTTAGGTTTTCTTTTGCAAGGCAAATGGGGTTAAGTGGCTTACCCAAGGCCATGCAGCTAGGTAATTATTAAGTGTCTGAGGCCAGATTTGAACTCAGATACTCCTGACTGACTGGTGCTCTATCCACTGGGCCACCTAGCTGCCCCTGTTCTTACACTTTAAAGAGAAATTTTCTTAAAGCTTCAATTTTCTCACTTCTTATGCATTAAAGTCCTTTACATATGCATATATGAATAAATTTAATGTTATTGACATGACAATAAATAATGCAATATGATATAGTATAACATAGCATGCATATGTGTACATATATATGTATACTAATTTCTATACTAAATCATATTTAAGACCTTTTAATAAAACGGAGGGAGATTGTCTTAGGTTTTCATAAGGATCTTCTTGGATAAAAGATTTAAAGCTATTAAGAGATTTCTTTTTAGGTCTACATTTATAATTATGGTAAACATAGAGACCCATATTAATCAAGTTGTGAAAGAAGAATCAAATCCAAATGGAAGGAAAAAACAGAAAGAAAAAATGGCATAATACATAGGACAGCTTTTAAAAATTTAAGATAATCAGCTTTGGCCTTCATTTGAATTCCACAGTTTCCTCTCTGGATATGGATGGTATTTTCTATCACAAATATTTTAGAATTGTCTTTAATTATCATACTGCTGAAGTGAGCAAGTCCATCACAGTTGAACATTACACATTATTAGTGTGCATAATATTCTTCTGGTTCTGTTCATTTCACTCAGCATTAGTTCATGTAAGTCTTTCCAGGCTTTCCTGAAGTCCTGTCTCTCATGATTTCTTATAGAACAATAGTGTTCCTTCACATTAATAAAACACAATTTGTTCAGCCATTCCCTAATTGATGGCCATCCCTTTGATTTCCAGTTTTTTGCTTCAACAAAAAGAACTGCTACAAACAGTTTTGTACATGTGAATTTTTCACCCTTTTTTTGTGATCTCTCTGGGATACAGACCTAGTAGTGGTAATGCTAGATCAAAGGGTATGCACAGCTTTATTGCCCTTTGAGGATAATTCCAAATTGCTTTTCAGAAAGTTTGAATCAGTTCACAGTTCCACCAGAAATGCATTAGGGACTCAGTTTTCCTACTTCCCCTCTAAAGTTGATCATTTTCCTTTTTTAGTTATATTGACCAATCTGATAGATGTGAGGTGGTACCTCAGAGTTGCTTTAATTTGCATTTCCCTAATCAATAATGATTTAGAACAATTTTTCATATGACAATAGTTAGCTTTAATTTCTTCATCTGAGAATTGACTTTTCAAATCCTTTGACCATTTATTGATAAGTGAGGAATGACTTGTTTTCTTATAGATTTGACTCAGTTATCTATATATTTTAGAAATCCATCCTTTTTTCAGAAACATTAGTTGTAAAGATTGTTTCCCAGATTAGTGTATTCCTTTTCATCTTGATTGCATTGATTCTGTTTGTGCAAAAACTTTTCAATTTAATGCAATCAAAATTATCTGTTTTGTCTTTTCTAATGTTCTCTAACTCTTCTTTGGTCATAAATTATTCCCTTATTCCATAGATCCAACAGATAAACTATTCCGTGTTCTTCTGATTGGTCTATGATATCACCCTTTATGTTGAAATTATGCACCCATTTCGACCTTATCCTGGTGTAGGGTTTGAAATGCTGGTCTATGTCTAGCTTCTGCCATACTATCTTCCAGTTTTTCCAGCAGCTTTTGTCCAAGAGTGATTTCTTACCCCAGAAACTGCGATCTTAGAGTTTATCAAACAGTAGATTACAATAATATTTTAATGCTATTTCTTTTGCACCCAGTCTATTCCTCAGATCAAGTTAGATCTTTTTTTTTATTCTTTTAGGTTTTTGGTAAGGATGGGGTTAAGTGACTTGCCTAAGGTCACACTGCTAGGTAATTAATCTGAGGCTGGTTTTGAACTCTCAGTATTGAACTCTCAATCTCCTGACTCCAGGTCTGGTGCTCTATGTACTACACCACCTAGCTGCCCCTAAGTTCGAGGAGCTCTTAAAGGCCTTACCTATCTCTCAATTGATAGTTGAGGAAAATGAGGTCCTGGAATATTGAGTTATCTGGTCAAGATCATATGAACAGTAAGTAGCAGGGAAAGGACTTAAACCCAAATCTCTTGTCTTTAAATCCAACATTCTTTCTATTGAACCATGCTACTTCCTCTAATGTTCCCTACTTTTAAAAAGTAGAGTAGAAAAATACTTAGTCTTTTTATTTGCTGTGTCCATGATTTCTTTGTTCTGGATACTTCACTAAGGCCGAACATATATATAACTCATCTATCCCTTTGCATACAATCTTTGTTGCATTAAATTCCTCTGAAAGAGCCTCTCTAAAATTAGCTAGGTTGTTCTTGGATCACCTGTTACAGGGCCAATACTGATAGACCTTTCAGATTAGTAAGATCTACCAGTCTGTTGCACAGCTATTAAAAGACCAGAGTTCCCTGCATACCACATTGGGGGCACCTGTATAGGAATCCAGGGCATTTCTAAAACTGACACAATAGGGAGAATTCCTTTCTAAAGGTGTTTTTTTTTTTGTAAAAACTATACATTAAGATTAATCCTGGGGGACAGCTAGGTGGCACAGTGAATAGAGCACTGGCCCTGGAGTCAGGAGGATCTGAGTTCAAATCCAGCCTCAGACACTTAATAATTGCCTAGCTGTGTGACCTTGGGCAAATCACTTAACCCCATTGCCTAAATAAATAAATACATTTAAAAATGATATTGTAAGATTAATCCTGGGGTATTTTTGAAAAGTAAGTATTTTTTTCACTAAATTAAAAATGATTAGTCTTTTTTAAAATCAAAGTTTAATTTAATTACAACATATAAAGACAAACCAATTCTCATAGAAAATAAAGTTAATTGTTTCATACGTCTTTCTTTTGATCCTTAAATACAGAGATTTTAATTCTGGTTTTTGTATCCTAGCACATAAGTATAATTTATGGTACATAGAAACACTTAAGTGCTTATTGAGTCGAACTAAATTAAATTCACTGGATAGAGATTATATGTCCCCTAATATTTACAAAATGTAACAGTCTTACTCTAATGGTTCATTGTGATATGAAAATGAGCATGAATTTTTAAAAGTTAAGTTACTAGGGCAAACTCTGGTTATCTCCAGCAAATATAAGAAAATTATAACTAAATGCTATGAAGACTCATGAGTATTAGATAATGAAAATTGAAATTGACAGTAGGCTTTACTATGTGCCTCCTTTATAATGCAACTATACAGAAGTTTCATATATATGTTATATATGCATGTACATATGCATATAACACACTTATTCCTGTGTTTGTGCAAATGTATGTGCATTATGTATAATGCACAAACAATACACATCTAGCATTTAAACGCACAAATACGTTGGAAGGTTCTGTAATGCATGCATACAACAATGCACACATACATATACTTGCATACATACACACATACACATGCATACAGACACACATATACATATATTGGAAGGTTCTGGATATCTTCCACTCAATAACTCACCAGGATAGTGGCCATGGCCATGAGTGGCCAGTGGGCAATGATCATGTAGGCATGGCCAAAGGTAGGAGGCAAGGTAATAGGAGTGAGTCCCTCTTGAGTTCCATGATGTATCTTGTACTGATTGATACATATTAGTATTTTTCAATTTACTCATATGCATAGGCATAGAAAGGTATATATGTGATACATAAACACATTATATACATATGTGTACTCACACATACATATGCATATTTACATAAGATATATTTTAAATGTTTGTCTCTTACTGGAAAATATGTGATTAATAAAATCTCAAAAACTGTATAAAAAAGAAAATGATAAAGAGTCGTATGGCGATTGAATGTTATTTTACCTTATACTTCTGATTATTGAGAAAAACTAATTTTGTTTAACAGTAAGATTCAGTACCATAGTGAAGAGTTTTTCATCTAAGGGTACAAAGCTTTATTGTGAGAATGGTAATTAGTTTTCTAAAAGTGGGGTGACCAAATGAAAATATCTTTGTGAAGTTAAATATTCTGATATATAATGTTAGTAACTAAATATTGTTTGATAATGAATAGCCAATATAACACAATTTCCCATTTTCCTATACATAGGAAATTGATTTTGGGGGGACAGTGTCATATTTAAGTTAATATGATTTTACTGTCTTACAGCACAGTGATGAATTGAATTTTTCTATTCAATTCTCTTAAAGTTTGTATTTATATAACATATATAGACTTTTTATGTCTTTAAAAATTTTATACCATAATCACTTTTAAATGTACTTAAATTGAAATTTAATATCTGAGTAAGAACATATTTGAAAGTATTGGTTTTACATTTCAATGATGCACAATGATGCATTTAAAGATTGTCAGTACTTTTGATATATATCAAAGTTAGATACCTTCAAACTTAGATAACTTCAAACCAACTCTGAAGAGTAACTTTGTAATTAAATCTCTGCCCCCACCTTCCAAATGATCTAGATAAATACTATGCATTGTAAAATAAATGTGTTAGGAAACTGGTTTACAAAAGAATTCTATGAAACTTTTTGTATAAATAAAAGTTAAGCATTATTGTTGTCATATTGATCCCATTAAGATTTCTCTCACCACAGCAAAAAAGCAAAGGTAAAACAAAATAATTCGGTCTTTTTATTTCCTTTCATAATTTTTTTAAATTGGGGAATGGCTTTTCTTCTTGTCAACCTGATTCAGTTCCCTACAAATCTTCGAAATGAGACTTTTATGAGATAAATTTATTGCAAAGAATTTGGTAGGATCTTTTAACCTATTAAAAAATAATGTATATAGATTGTTGGCTGATTCTTTTCCTTCATTATTGAAGAAGACCAAAATGACATCACTATGTTTGAGATAAATTAGTGTGTTTGACTGTGACTGATCAGACCAATATGAGCTAGGAATGCTCTACCACAGGTCGGACACATATAGTCCATGTTAACGTCTGGGTTAAGAACTCTAAACTTACCAACATCATGTTTCAATATATATATACATATCACTGTAATTGTTTTTTGAATGTATGGTAGAATTCTCTTAAGAATCTATTTGGTTCTAGGTCCCCCCCCCCATCCCCTTGGTAATTCATTTATAATGTGTTAAATATATTTTTATTTTTCAAAAATGGAATTATTTAAGTATTCTAGGTCCTGTTTGACGAATTTGTAAATTTCTACATGAATTTCTAAATGAATTTGAAAATTTCTATTTTGCATTTGTACTTTGAATTTAATCGACCTAATTTTCATTTAGACTGTCAGATTTATTGATGAATTACTTTTTATTATGAAATAACTCTTAATGACCCCATTTGTTTCTTCTTTATTAGTTATGAATGCAAATTTTCCAATTGTGATAGTTTGGTCTTCTTTCTTTTAAAAAATCAACAGCAAATTTTGTTTTTAAAAATAGCTCCTAGCTATTTATTTGTTCAATATGCTTAATATTGACAAATTCAATATGTTAATCTCTCCTTCTATTTTTCAAGCTTTCTCTTTTTGTGGTTTTACTTGGAATTTTTAGTTTATTGATTTTCTTGTAATAAATTGGATGCCCAATTCATTGATCACTCTTCCTATCTTTTTTAAATGAAAGAATTTAAAGATTTTAAAAATATAAAAATATAAATTTCCCCCTATATACTAGTTGGTCTGCATTCCATAATTTTAGTATATTATTTCATTGCTGTCATGTCTTTAAACTAATTATTGATTGTTTCTATAATTTTTTCTCTGACACTTTTAATAAATTATTTACTTTCTAATTATTTTAAGTACTTGCTTCAAAGATCATTTGGATATAGATCTTTATAATTATGGTTGCGAAAAGATGCACTTAACATGTCTGCTTTCATACATCAGTGAGATTTTTATTCTCTAATAAATGGTCAGTTTTTTGTAAATGTGTCACACAAAAACTGAGGAATAGGTATATTTTCTTCCTTTCTCATTCAGTTTTCTCTAGAGGTCTATCAAATCTAACTTTTCTAAAATTCTATTCTGGTCCTTAACTTCTTTTTCATTTAATTTGTGATTGGATTTATCTAGATTTTAGAGGGATAAATTTACATTTCTGACTTCAGTGCTTCATTTTGACATTTCTTTCAGGACATGACTAGTGGAATTTTTCAATTTCTAGTTTGCCATCCAGTTCTAAGATAACTGAAATTTAAAAAAGTTTTTTTCTTGAAATATGATGTCTATACTCTAACTTTTATTCTCTCTTTCTTCCTGATACTCAACTTGTCTTTTGGTGTATATGTATTTAGCAAAATATATTTTCCTTCTTATCTATTTTAATCATATCATTTTTGTTTTTCTTTTGTCTAATATCATGATTGTTATTTCTTTTTTTGTTTCAGCTGAAGATTATTAAATTCTGCTTTAGCCTTTTATAGTAGCTCTAATTGTTTCACTATGTTTCAAGCATATTTCTTGCAAACATATTGTTTGAATCTGGTTTTAATGATTTTGCTGTCTTTCATTTTATGCATGAATTCATTCCATTCTCATTTACAGTTATGATTGCTAACTCCATTTTATTCTACTTTTATTGTTTTGTCTTTAAGATTCCATTTTGTGGGGGGTGGAGCCAAGATGGCAATGTGAAGGCAGGAATTCCCAGAAACTCATTCCCTCCAAAACTCCAAAAACCATCAAATTATGACTCTAGCAAAAATTTAGAGGGGCAGAACCCACAGAAAGATTGAGTGATGCAATTTCCCAGTCAAAGACAACTTACAAGTTCCATAGGAAAGGTCTGTTTCACCTAGACCAGGGGTTGGAAAGAGCCACAGAGCATGGAAGCCAGCCTGGAGGAAACCAACTTCAGCCTTCCAGGAATAGCCAGTGGGGTGCTGGGGTCCCTGTGGGCTCCTGGGTCTGTGGCAAAGGGGGTAGTTTCCAGACCTCTTGGTCCAGAGATCACCAGAGACAGCATGAAAGGATGATGAGAGAACTCCGCCATGCCAGAGTGAGCATGGAGTAGAGCACTGGCTTCAGAGCAACCCTGTGGCAATAATCTGCAGTGGGAGTTGGCAAAACCAACCAGTACTTCCAGAGCTCCCAGCGCACAGATGGTAAGAGGGTGGGGGGGAGACTGCAGAGGTCCCTCTGCTCCTCCTGGGGCAAGACTCTGCTATTTGTCCACATTCAGATCCAGGTTGCAGTTTGGGCTCCCATACTAACATAGATGAGCAGAGACTTTCCTCACATCTCCAGGGCAGAGGGGAGGACCCGTGGTCATCCATATACCAGAGCACAGGCAAGAGAACAGTCAGAGCCTCTTATAAGACCTTGGAGGAATTAAGGTCCCTGTGGACCTTAATTAAAGCACCCCAAAACTTTGGAAGTGCAGGAAGTCAGGCATAGACTAAGGAAATGAGCAAACAACAGGAAAAAAAGAATCTGACCATAAAAATTACTTTGGTCCCATGGAGGATCAAAATACATACTTAGATGATGATAAAATTGAAGTCTATATCCAAATCCTCCAAGAGAAATAGAAAATGGGCTCAGGCTATGGATTAATTCAAAAAAGACATTGAAGTGGGGTGGTTAGGTGGCATAGTGGATAGAGCACCAGCCCTGGAGTCAAGAATACTTGAGTTCAAATCCAACCTCAGACACTTAATAATTACCTGTGTGGCCTTGGGCAAGCCACTTAACTGCACTGCCTTGCAAAAACTTAAAAAAAGACATTGAAAAGCAATTAAGGGAGGTAGAGGAAAACATGGGAGGAGAAATGAGAGCGATACAGATAAATCATGAAAACCAAGTCAGCAGCTTGGTGAAAGAAATACAAAAAATACTGATGAAAATAACATGCTAAATACCAGTTTAGGCCAAATGAAAAAAACAACCCAAAGGGCAAATGAGTAGAAGAATGCCTTAAAAAGCAGAACTGGCCAGCTGGAAAAGGAGATAAAAAGCTTTTGAAGAAAATAACTCCTTCAAATGTAGGATGGAACTAGGAAGTCAATGACTTTGTGAGAAATCAGGAAGAAATAAAACAATACTAACCTCCCCCATCCAGAATTAGAAGAAAATGTGAAATATCTCATTGGAAAAATAACTGACTTCAAAAACAGATCCAGAAGAGATAATTTAAAAACTATTGGGTTACCTGAAATCACAACCAGGAAAAGAGCTTAGACTTCATTTTCCAGGAGATAATACAGCAAAATTGTCCTGAGATCCTAGAAGTAGAGGGTAAGTCAAAATTGAGGGAATTCACCAACTACCTCCTGAAAGAGATTCCCCCCCCCCAAAAAAAAACCTTCCAGGAATATTATAGCCAAATTCCCAAACTCCCAAGACAAAGAGAAAACACTAAAAGCTGCCAGAAACAAACAATTCAACTACCATGACTCTATAGTCAGGATTACACAGGATTTGACAGTGTCTTCATTAAGAACTCATAAGGCTTGGAATATGATATTTCAGAAGGCAGAAGAACTTGGATTGCAACTGAGAATCAAATACCCAACAAAACTGAACATCCTCTTGCAGGGGAAAAGATGGACTTTCAATGAAACAGGGGACTTTCAAATTTTCCTATTGAAACAACCAGAGCTGAACAGAAAGTTTGCTCTCCAAGTACAGGATTCAGGTAAAGCATAGAGGAGGTGAAAGAGAAGGACTAATTATGAGGAACTTAATGATGTTGAATCACCTGTATTCCTGCATGGGAAGAAGATACTGATAAATCCTATGAACCTTCTCATTTATAAGAGCATTTGGAAGGAGCATATGTAGACAAGGCACAGTAGGGAGCCAAATAAAATGGTTTAATATAGCAAAAAGATGGAGCCAATAGTTGATAAAGGAAAGCACTAGGAGGAAGGGAAAGGAGAGGAAGAAGGGGCTAAGAAATTTCACATAAAAGAGTCAAGAAAATGCTTTTGTAATGAAGTGGAATGGGGGAAGATGAGGGGGAATGAGTGAGCCTTCATTCTCTTCGAAATGGCTCAGAGAGAAAATACCATACACTTTTTTTTTTTAGTTTTTGCTAGACAATGAGGTTAATTGGCTTGCCCGAGGCCACACAGCTAGGTAATTATTAAGTGTCTGAGGCCAGATTTGAACTCAGGTACTCCTGACTCCAGGGGCAGTTCTCTATCCACTGCGCCACCTAGTCGCCCCTCATACACTCTTAATAGGGTATAGAAATCTATCTTACCCTAAAGAAAAATGAGAGGAAAGGATGGGATAAGGGGGAATGGGGGGAGGGAAGGGGGGGAATAGGTGATAGGAGAGAGAAGAACATGGGAGAGAGTACTCAGATACAACACACTTCTGAGCAGGGGCAAGGTGAAAGGATAGAGAAAGAATAGAATAAATGAGAGTTGGGAGAAATAGAGTGGAGGGGAAATACAGCTAGTAATAGTAACTGTGGGATAAATATTGAACCAACTTCTCTTGTGGACTCATCCCAGGAAACTCATCCCAGAGACAGAGCTGTTGGAATATGAACACAGACTGAAGCACACATTCTTTTGCTTCTCACTATTTTTGAAGTTTTTCTATCTTTTTTTTGGGGGGGGGTGAGGTGGTTTATGTTTACTCTTATAACAAGATTATGGTAATAATAATATAAAATAAATGAACCAAAAATAAGTTGAAATAACATATTCCTTTTGGCTCTTGATGAATTCCTACCTGATCTACTCTTTTTTTTTCTCTTCTCCCCTCCTTTAACTTTAACTTCCCTTTTTCCTGTATAAGATGTATTTCTGTACTTAACTCTGTGTATATGTATTTTTCTATCCTTTAACTTGTTCAAGTGAGAGTGAGGTTCAAGTGCTGCTTACTTCCACCTCTCCTTCTTTACTTCATTTTAGTGTTTCTTTCAGGATATGACTGGTAGAGTTTTTCAGTTTCTAGTTTGTCATTCAGTTCTAAGATAAGTGGCTTTTAAAAATTATTTCTTGAAATATGAGGTCAATGATCTTCTTATTTTGTTGTATGTGATCTCCAGATAGTTCAATGACTCTGAAATGATCTCTCCTCAATCTGTTTCCTAGTCTGTTGTTTTTCCTCTGAGATTTTTCAAGCCTTTTGACTGTTACTTCTTGATGTCTCATGAAGTCATTAGCTTCCATTTGACTGCTTTAATTTCCAAGAAATTATTTTCTTCAATAAAGCTTTTTATCTCCTTTTCCAAGATGATGATTCATTTTTCATATCTTTCTTTCCCAGCCCTTGGTTCTTTTTTTTCATTCACTCATATATTTATCTCATTTGGTTTTTAAAATTTTTTAGCTTCTTCTTTGGTTCTTGCTTTGATTCTTCTAAGGATTCATATTGGACTTGTGTCCAAGCTATGTTTTCATTTGATACTTTGCTTGTAGATGCTTTTGACTCATTCTCTTTTGTGATTGTATCTTTAGTTTCCCTGCTATCATATAGTACTTTATGGCTAAATTCTCCTCCCGCCCCCCATCATTCTTCCAGCCTACTTCTTGACTTTGGACATTATATTAGTTTTGAACTTTGCCCACTTCTGGATGGTGTTTAGCATGAGTTTCTGTCTTCTTACTTTTTGTTCTGCATTCATAGCTGCAGCTAGGGAACCTGCAGCAGTTCTCTCAAAGTGGTGTGATTAGGGAGAAGGTCTTTTCACTGTTGTTTTAGTCTGAGTTCTGCAAGTTCTTGTCCAGTTTTGGCTCTATCAGCTTCTTTTTGGTTGAAAAAATCAGTAGATTGCCATTTTTATCACTAAAAGACTGCAGGTCCAGAGAATCTGAATTTCCAGCTCCCCTTTAGTCTGCAACACTATCCTCTGCTCCTAAAACTTGCTCTTTGGTCCATGTACAGCAAAGACTAATGCTCACTATCCCTTCTCTTCACCTTGAATCTGTGTTTTGGAACTGGCTAATAGGCAACAGAGCTTCCAGACGGCACTCATTTCTGCAGCTAGTACTTACTTAGAGATCCTGTGAGATCTCTTCCCTGGTGTTTCCTTCCCTGATGCCCAGTCTGGGCCATTAATCCCTGAGCTATGGGATGCTTCCTTCCACTATCCTGTTTCTGGCCGGACTCCTTCCCCAATTTTTCAGGACTTTCTGTCTCTCTTACCTACCATGGGTTGGAAAAAATGACTCATAATGACTTCTTCTTGGCTTTCCTGATCAAAATTCAATCCAATGGATTCTCTTTATATTTGTTGAGGAGGGGGAGTGGGGGAGTGTGGTTGATGAGAAGGAAATGGAGCAAGTTAGATTTGAATACTTCTTTCTAATCCATTATTTTGACTCTGCCTTGGATGGTACAGTATTTTCAATGATTCCCAGTTGATCCCTGACATAAATACCCATTTAAAAGATACCAATATTCTCCTATGATGGTATATGGTAGTGGATCATGGAACTACATCATCTAAAGACATAAAATTTTTGCTGTCCTAAAGAGTAATGGAGAGTTGTAAAGACAGCAAAAATATGATAAATAATATTTTGCAAGAAAGAGTATGTAAAACATAATTAAGGATATGTATGATTAGGAAAAGAAGGGCACTCTTTCAGGTGTTCACATATGATCCCCTTGCTGTTGATTAGGCTTGATGTGCTATTTTTAATGAACATCCTTTCAAGTCCACAGATTTCCGAAAGGACTCTGTGTCAGGCCATTTGAGAGAATTTGTGAAATCAGAGCAAAAGACATTTAATTAAAATAGACTACAAGGTAAATAACATGGAGTTGAATAAGGTTGCAAATGTTCTCCAATTAATCCCACTGTCTCTTCTCACACAGTGGGAGAGATGCAGACAGAGAGCTCACAGCAGGATGACCGAGATTATCATTGGTAGCAGTCCCTGTTTACTCATTTCCTTTCAGTTTTTGAACAGTTGCTAGCAAAAATTGACCTCTCAAGACCTGGATCTTCAGGACACTGGGGCTAAGTTCATGTTGCCTCTGCCTCATTCTCATTCTGCATCTGTTTAATCTTCACTTTTTCATCATGCTCTCTAGGTTCTCACAGCCCATGTCTATAACCTCAGGATAATCTAGATGTTGCCATTTAATCCCATCTCTTGTCTTCCTTGCCTACTTTCATATCTCCCAGTTTCTTTACTTACCCTCACCATTCCTGTGAAACTTCTATAGTCACTTTTAAACAAAAAGTACTTATTACCCAACCAATATACATGGTAACAAAACCATATAGCAGACTCAATCACAGTTTTCTGAAAAAAATTAATATCAATTATTAAATTATCATTATTAAATTATCATATTAAATATTAAATTAATATCAATAAATAAATGAACTCTTTCTTGGTCCCACACTTTTTTTTAACATGGAGGGTTCCCATGGAACACTTCATTCACAGAATATTGAAAGGCTTACGATAAGGCATCCAGTGAATTGGTTAGTCTTTGGAGGATTTATGGGAAGACCTAGCTAAGTTTAACATAGAATGAGAAGGACTTCCGGCCAAGATGGCGGAGAGAAGATAGGCACAGTTCTAAAGTCTCCTGATCTTTCCCCATCTATCACATGAAACAAACCTCTTAAAAGAAATCCGACCCACAAAACCCAGAGAAAAAAGCCAGGAGAAAGAACATCTACCTCAGGATCTGTCTCCCTCAGCAGCTTTGGCCAAATTCGGGCAGGTGAATCTGGGCTCAGAGGGAGGATCAGCCCCGGATCAGCCAGATTAACAGCTGAATTGGAACTGGGAGTCTGAGGGCTCTAGAGCCAGACCTGCTGGACCAGCAGTGGGGCTGGACGAAAGGGGCTTGGGTCCGCAGGGAAGCAGAGGTGCTGGTGTTGGTGCTGTCCCCCTGGAGCTTGGGGAGCAGGCAGAGGGGAGAGTCCTGGTGCAGGAGAGCTGTGGACACCATCCCTAGGCTCCTGGGGTCTGAGAAACTCAGAGTGCATGCCTCCATTGCACAGGGGCCTCTTCCAAAACAAATGCAAACTACTTCTGCCTCAGGCTCAGGTGTGTGAGCAGAAGAACCAGCCCAGCTGAGGAGTGACCTCAGGCCAGGGTAAAGCCCACCACTGATTGAAGGCAAAAGAATTCAATAGCTCCAATTCCTCCATTTGGGCAAAGGGAGAAGGCCTCTCAACCAAGGTCACAGACACTCTAGAGAGGGCAACCAGCACCTCCTACTGGCCAGCAAGAGAAACTGCACTCAGTAAAGCCTTTAGCGATTCCAAGCCCAGGTGAACCAGCCCCCCCCCCCAACTCAAGGTCTTAGCATAATGAAGAAGGGTCAGCGGAAAGGTGGATCCATAGAAAAATTCCTGGAAGGGAAAGACCCCAACTCAGAGAGACCTGGAACCTCTAAGGAGAATACAATCTGGTCTCCAGCACAGAAAGACTTCCTTGAAGAAATAAGGAAGGAGCTTAAAAATTTGAGAGAGACAATTAATACCTTGCAACAAGAAAACAAAATCTTAGAAAGTATAATTGGACAAACACAAAAGGAGAATAAATCTCTCAGATCATCAATTGGACCAATACAAAATGAGAATAATTCTCTCAGATCCTCAAATGAGCAAATGAAAAAAGAAATTAATTCTCTCAAAACCTCAATTGGCTAAATGGAAAGCTCTTTCAAAAGTAGAATTGACCAATTGGAAAAGGAGTTAAAGGTTAATGAAGAAAACTCCTCTCCCTCAAAAAATAATGGAGTCTACAGAAACTAATGACTCCCCGAGACAGCAAGAGTCAGTTAAACAAAATCAAAAAATAGAAAAAAATAGAAGCAAATGTAAAATACCTCATCAACAAAAACCACTGACCTCGAGAATAGATTGAGGAGGGGCAACCTGAAAATTATAGGACTTCCTGAAAACATTGAAGAGAAAAAAAGCCTGGACTTAATGTTACAGGATCTAGTGATGGAAAACTGCCCTGATATCATGGAATCGGAGGGCAAAGTAGTTATTGAAAGAGTACATCGATCCCCACCAGAAAAAGATCCTAATATGAAAACACCAAGGAATGTTGTGGCCAAACTCCAGAACTATCAGATAAAAGAGAAAATCCTGCAAGCAGACAGAAAGAAACAATTTAAATATCAAGGAGCCACAGTAAGGATCACATAGGACTTGGCTGCATCAACTTGAAGGGATCGAAGGGCCTGGAACGAGATATTTCTAAGAGCACAGGAGCTTGGAATGCAGCCAAGAATCTACTTTTCTGCAAAGCTGAGCCTTCTCTTCCAGGGAAAAAGATGGACATTTAATGAAATGGAAGAATTCCAAAAATTTCTGATGAAAAGACCAGAGCTAAACAGAAAATTTGGCCAACATAGAATGAGAAGGTCTGAGTAGTTTGTGATCAGTTTTAGTGAAGGGAGTACCTGCCATAGTGAGATCCCTGATTCACTGAAACATTAAATCATAGATTACCCTATCATTAATTCTCCATCATTAGCATTATCTGTTCTCCATCTTATATTCTGCTATATATCTTTGTCTATTTGATATTCTTAGATTTTGTATACTTGTCTCTAGATGGATGACTTTAAGTTGCCAAGCTATAGAGTACAACTTATTTAGTGTTTCAGTCCTATAAATTTTTCTGAATTTTCTCCTCCTATTTTGCTGGGTTGCTCAATCAAAATAGAGAGGAGGCTACAAAGTCAAAAAACATTTGTCAAACAATCAGAAAATTCCTATGAAATGCCTATATTGTTGTAAGGAGGATACAAAAGGAAATTAAGGAGTTACTGCTTTTGATTTTCTGTATTCTCTTGCATCAGCACTATAATTTCATCATCATCATCATCATCATCATCATCATCATCATCATCTCCACCATCATTATTTAACTATTTCCAAAATTTGTTTTATTGTTTAAAGAATTAGTTTTGAAAATTCTTGATTTTCCTCTGGAGAGATTTTTCAGTTCAATATAATAATTATTTATTTTTGTTGTTATTGAGTCATTTTTCATTTACATCCAAATCCTCATGAATCCTTTTGGGGTTTTCTTGACAAAAATAATGGAGAAGGCTGTCATTTCTTCCTCCAACTCAATTTATAGTTAAGGAAATGGAGACAATGAAAGTTAAATGTCTGAGGTAGGATTTGAGCTCGTGAAGAGGAGTCTTACTGACTCCAGGCCTGGCATTCCATCTATTGTGCCACCCATTGCCCAAGTATTTATTAGATATTACTGCTTTCTGCAGGACATAAAATCAAAACACTCCCTGCTCTCCAAAAGCTATTGAGATTGGGGAAGAGGGAGAGGTCAAAAAAATATTTTACACAGAGGCTAATGAGTAGGATAATAAAATTAAAGTTGAAAGAAACATATCTAGAGTTATGTAGTCTATCCTCCTCCTTTTTATGATGAAGAAACTGATACCCAACTTGTCCTAAGTCATATAGGAGTGACCAGCACAGCCAAACTTTGAATTTATCTAGTATTTATTTCAATACTCTTACACATAATAATTTGAAAAGGGAAAGAATTCTGAGATTGAAGGAAAGAACTCTGAGATCTGGGGAAGGATCAGGAAGAGACATATGTTTTTAGTTCAATAACATTTCACATGCAATAATAGGTGAACATATTAAAGATATGACTAATTGTCATAGATACAAAAGTGACCCAGAGAAAAAGCAGGGAGGTAACATATCCAAATAATAAAATGGTATTAATGCCAAATAAATTGTCTTTTTGAACATCAAGCTACTTGTAAAACTTGGAAGTTCCCTTTGCCTCTCTGAAAGTCTCAGAAAAATTATTAAGCATTAGAGGAAGGACTTTTTGATATCATATAATTCAATTAATTTTACAGATGAGTAAACTGAGACCTAGAGAGAAGAAGTGATTTGTTTAAGATCATGTAAGATCAAAATCTGATCTCAGAAGCTAGTCCTAACAATTCTACACCAGTAATTAGGTACATAATGAGTGAGTATTGCTCCCTCATTAATTTGCCTGATATCTCCTTTGTAGTTTCACAAAGTCATATGTATCATATGATATTTTATTATCATTTTAACATTAAGCGTCATAGATTAAAAATTAGGAAAATGAGGTCTAGAAAAGTTAAAGAATGCCAATACTTCATTTGCAAACATTTGTTAGATTCTACATGTAAGATATTGGACTAGCACTGGGGTTGATACAAAGATAAAAAAATAAAGCAGATCCTGTCTTCAAGGAACTTACATTTTACAGGGCAAGTACAATATACAGATAGGTTTAATTCAAAGTTAATTAAGGGAGGAAAGAAAATTAGCAATTAGAGAAATCAAAGAAAGCTTCATGGATGAGATAACACCTGAGCTGAAGAAGAGTAGAAGACAAAGATACTGTGAAGTGAGGGTGATGAAACAATAGATGGAGGGAATGGGGGGGGAAGCTAAGCATTACATGGAATTCATAGCTTGTAAGTAGGAGCTGAATTGCAGAGTACCTCAAGTACCTTTATGAGAAATTTGAGTTGAATCCTAGAAAAATGGGGAGCTACTAAATGGTTTTGAGCAGAGGAGTGATGTGGTCAGATCCACGCCTTAGATCATTTTGTCAGCTATACAGAGAATGAATTGACTAGAGAAACTGTAAGCAGCAAGTACTAACAAGAGGCTATTGCAAAAGTCTAATTAAGAAGTAATTAGTACTAAACTAGGTAAAGGGTGATATGAATGGCTACATGAATAAATAGAAAGGGGCAGATGTGAGGGTTGTTGTAGAATTTGAATCAACAAGACAACTCACTGATTGTATGTCAGGGATAAAAGGAAAGAGGGATGAGTTGAAGACAATTCCATAGTTATTGACATTATTGAATAGAGGAGTTTGTTGGAGGGTCAAGGTTATAGTGGAAGATAATAAGATCTATTTTGGATATATTGATTTTGAGATGCCAAGGAACATCCAGGAATTGATGGCTAGTAGATATTTGGCAATATGGGAGTATGAGTTTATGAGAAAAATATGGGTTGAATATATTTTTTTGGGGGGTGAAATGAGTAGAGTTGGTGCTTGAGCCCATAGGAACTAATGAGATTATCAAGAAGGAAACTACAGAGAGACAAGAGGACCCTTCAAAGATGCTTAGGAACATAACCATACTATGGGGAATGAGGTAGATGATGATTTAACAAAGGGGAATAAGAAGCGTGGTCAGATAGGTAGAAGGAGAGTGAAGAGAGAGCAGTGCAATGAGATCCACGAGAACGGAGCATCTTTAGGACATGGTGTTATTCACAATATAAAAAAATGCCAAGATGTCAAGAAAGTTAAATGATAAAAAGTCATCAAATTGAGCAGCTAAGAGATAGTCAGTTACTCTGAAGAGAAGAACTTCAGTTGAGAAGTGTGATTAAAAGTCAGCCTTGGGATTGATGACTTTATAGTAAGGAAATAAAAGGAGTGAGCAAAGACAAGTTTTCTAAAGAAATTTAACACTTAAGAATTTTTAGGTTTTGAGTAAGAAGATGGGGCGTTTCATTTTGATGGCCTCTACTTTCATTAAAAGTAGGAGGCATGGCTTAACTGAGAGAGAGGGGTGTGAAGGGAATGTATGTGGTGAGATGGTTAAGGAGTAAAGAGAAGACTTAGAATAATCACTGAATTAGGTTCAATCCAGTTAGTATTTTCCTCTGAACCCATTTTTTTCAATCTCTGGGACCAGTGTTCTATCTTCTAGTCCTCACTATCTCTCATATTGTTTAAATAATTAAGTTGGAAAATAGTTTATCTATTAACTATTAATAGTTAATCTATTAATCCATTAAGTTCATCTTAAATACCAAATCAGCTACATGATCAATTTTTATTTTTCAGATATTAGTCATTAAAAAAAACAAAAGACAGAAAAATTATTTTATTGGCTACCTATAGAGTTGGATGGATTGGGTATTTTAGCAACTTGTCATGTCGTGCCTTCATTGGATGACAATATTTATAGGATTATAGATTTATAAGTAGAAGGTATCTCTGGGGTCAGCTGACCAATCTTATATTATAGTTGGAGAAATTGAGGCATGGATTGGTAGAATAGAATCACATTGAGAAGATATGAAAGCAGAAAAATTTGGACTCATTTCCTCTTAGTCCAATAACAGTGAACTTTCACTTGAATCATAACACCCCGTTGTCATGGGAAGGCAATACAATTATTTGAGGTTTTCCTACTAGTCTAACTTAGTCAAGTTGAGCTAGATATTGATTTCTTTACAAAGCAACTTTTTATGACTCTGAAATGAAAATGATATCTTCCATTTTATTGCTTGGCATTATAGCCTACAGGGAAACCAAAACTTTATCCCATTCTGAGACAGCCTTTTCATTCTGAATCTGTTTTTTTTTTTTTGTTGTTGTTGCTTATAAATGTTTTAAAAACTTTGACCTGGGGCAAGCACACAACTTGCTCTGCCCCAGCACAAAGCTGGTTTGTCTGTTCCTTTTTTTTCTAAGGATGGAAAACTTGTGCAAAACCCTCTATTTCAGTTATGTAAGTGGGGAAAAACAAGTTTCCAAAACAGTTACTCTGAAGTTGTTTAATCAGAATGTCTTATGTTTCCCCACAGTGTCTACAGCAAAGGTTACAGCCAACAACAGGGATTCAAAGTTCTCCTCCACTCTGCTACTTTGGAGTTGCTGAGAGAGCATTTCAGAAATCCTCTGAGATTTATTTCATTCTGGTACATGACAGTGCATGACCTGCTTGGTGCACTTGGTTCAGGGTTATGCTTGTGTGTTTGATGCAGTGAGTTAAAGAGCATCAGATCTGGAGACACCTCTCTGAAGACATCATTCTTATTTTATAGAAAGAAACTAAGGTGATACAAAAAGGTACTTAATTTTTGTATCTAATCTCTCTGCTGCTTGAAGGTAAACCAACATTAACAGATACCAAATTATAAGATATGGTCTAGGGGAGGGATGAAAGGATTTTTTTTCTTTTGGAAACATAAGAGTTAGGTTCAAATCTTGCCTCTTCCACTTTTTTTATATGAACTTTAGTTTCTTCATCTCTCTGGAATTTGGTTTCCTCGCCTATAAGATGAGAAAGTTGGACTAGATGATTTCTAATGTCTCATCTAGTTCTAGGTCTATGGTTTTACATTTTAATATCACTTTGATAACAGCTATACCTATTTGAAGAAAAACAAATTCCTGGATTCCCAAGGGAGATTCAAATTTTTTTTACATCATTTTCTCCATATCAAAGAAACATTTGAGGAAGCAGTATCATTGTCTAAATACTCAGAAATATATCTGACAACACTTTTTGAGACTCCTCCTTTCAGGGGAGTTTGAGACATCAGGGTTAGTGAGGGAAGGGGAAGGCATTAGTGGGGCACAATCAGCAAATTTATCTGGAACACATGACTAACTTTGGAATCAACAGGCACTGACCTAAAGGAAATATTTTTCTTTTTGTATGATTCAGATATTGCTATAACTTGCTGATGTTTCATAACCCTCTGTAACTGAACTTGGTATCACCTTATATTTTCTTTTCCTTTTCTTTCCTCCCTCCCTCCCTCCCTCCCTCCCTTCCATCCTTCCTTCCTTCCTTCCTTCCTTCCTTCCATCCTTCCTTCCTTCCTTCCTTCCTTTCTCTCTCTCTCTCTCTCTTTCTTTCTTTCTTTTAAAATATGCTCATCCTTTCCTGTGATGGACCACACAGTTTACTTTTGCTCTTTGTTATTCACTGAACTCCTTTTGTCACCCAGCTCAAATAATTTTACATTGGGTTAGCTGCTACCATTCATTTGCCGCCTTCATTCAGCTCTTAACTCACTTGTTAAATTAATCCTGTCTTCATTTATTTTTATGGTGTCTTCATGTTTAAATGCTGATTTTATGAACATCTGTTTCAATAATAGTTGCAAATCCATTACTTTTATGAGCTGTACATATTTTAGATAGATTTACTGTTGACCTTTGTGGGTAAATTGAATGTTGTTGTTGTCAGTCACATTTCTGTAATTGAAACCTTTGTTTTTACCACCCGGGTACTTATTTCAAGGAGCTATGTGTTGGAGGATCTTTTTCTTAAATACATTAGATCTGACAGGCATCACTTTGAAACTTTTGCAGCTTCCAGAAATATAAGTGTGTTACATTTTGCAGCATGAGTTAAAGGTAAACTGCCACTCAATTTTCCTCCACTTTGAAACAGTTTTAAAGTTTCATATTTTCTGAAAATGATGTCTTTTTCTCCCTAGTTCTTGTCATTTAATAATACAATTGGGGAACTGCACTCGTTATATAACTCTGTGTGACTATTGATAAATCCATCAATCAAAGAAAGATAAATGAGCACCCAGCTTTCCACTTCCTTAAAAATGTTGTTTTTCAAAGTCAGATAGTACAGCAAAATACCACCTAGGAAGTTGACCTCCAGTATCTGGAGAGATGTTTTGAAACCCCTTTGTGTGTCAAAAACCCAGTAAAAAGTGAAGGAAATTTTGCTTCTTGGTTCATGCAGGCTGACAAAAGTGGCAGGGTGTTCAAAATATCTCCCAATTTAATGAGTATGCTGAATGAATTTCATCTTCATCCTGGAGCACATAATCATAGGAAAAAGTACACTGAAGGAAGAAGGTAAAGAAGTCATATACATAGAAATGATAAGATTTCTTTCTCAACTAAGTGGAAAATCCTTCCAATTTTATTATGTTGGTTAAAGTTCTGCCCACCATTGTTTATGCCCCATTCGGATGTGAGTAGAACTTAGAAATTCTTTAAAAATTATCCACTATTTACTTGTCAAATTGTGTGAATCAGAAGAAATAGGCAGACATTCTCTGTGTTTTCTTTTAGATGCTTGTTTAACCCTTACCTAATGAATAGAAACTTTGATTAGCATATCATAGGTCAAGAATTGTCATTTCAGGAACCTGTGCTATAGAAAAATGATGCTATTAAAATCTGAAATTATGTAGCAGTAATAATATGAAATAAAAGATAACTTTAAATTTTACTTTTTATTATTGGAAAATATTGTCTTTCATTATTCATAATCCCCAATAGAACTATTATAATATTTTCTTCATTTAAAGCTCTGGAAGGAATTGTTCTTCATAAAAATTATTGGCATGTATATGCTATATGAATTAAAATACTTATATCTTATAACTAGAGAAAAAGAAGAAAACATTTTGAATACTTAGAAGAAATGAAATCTAATGTTTCACTTTCACTTAAATAAGAAAACAAAGTTATTTTAAATAGCTTTTAACAAAATGTTGAGTAACTTTTCAATTCACTTTATAATATGGGCATTTTTTTTCCTTGATCAGTCCTAGAAATACCAAAGCCTTAAATTTCATCCCTCCTTCAAAGATCCTTTTGCTAAGTTAGAAATATTATCAGGAATACCCTTCAAATAATAATAATAATAATAATAATAATAATAATAATTTTATAAACAAGGAGGTCCTTGATCCTTGAGGGTGAATCTTCCTTTGTCTATGAAAATTTTATTTATGTAAGAGAATCCATTTTCTGTATGCTGTATACTATTGCCAGCAATAGCATAAAACTATGCAGTCTCTAGGCTCTAATTAATACCTAAGATATACAATAAAATGACCTTTTTAAAGTACTCTGTGCTTTCATCTCTCTCTCTCTCTCTCTCTCTCTCTCTCTCTCTCTCTCTCTCTCTCTCTCTCACTATGTCTCTGTCTCTTAATTTATCCATGCAAAATGCTCAGGGTACTCCAAAAATCTTTGTGCAGTTTTAAGCTTTAATAACTTAAAAATTACTAAAGTTAAGGAAAAAGTCAATGATTTCCCTTATACCCCTCAAATGGTGGGTGTATATATTTAGAGCTGGGAAGGAACTTAGAGATTAATTCTTTTAAACTTTTATATTCAATCTCTGTTATTTAATCTTGTTTCCATTTTTTGGTACATTACTTTTAAAAATCTAAGTTGGTTGAGGAGTTCCTTGTGTATCCATGTCTGTCTCTTCAGACAAATCATATTTTTATTTCTGATTAGAATGATTTCCCTTTGTATCTCCAGAATTTTATTCCTTAGCTTCTCCCATACCTTCTGGGATGATTTTTTTCAAGTAACATTTTATTCTATCAGATCTTATCTAGTTTTCCTCTCTTTTGAATTTAAATTCACTTTCCCTATACCTAAGGTTCATGTTAAGCTATACCTGGATTTCTGCCCTTCATTCCACAGTCCCACTTTCTCTATTATTAGCTTCAGAAGAATAGAATAGGCACTTCCCCCAAGATTTCCACCATTTGCATTCCAGCAAATTATCACTAAGACAAATTAAGAATTTATCATAATAATTGTCATTTAATTTTGAAGAAGACCACACAAACAAAATTAATGGTGGCATGACTTGTATTCTATGTTTATTATAGTGAGGGGTATGTTGTGCAAAGATATTCTTCTACCTTACCTTTTCCAGAATCATGGTCTGATTTGATAGGAAACAGAACTTCTGATGACCTAAATGCTGTGGGAATCTCTTGGTCTTTATATGGTTTCTTCTCTCAAAACAGTAAGGCACATTGATACCCAGGATACTGGCCAAAGCACCAGCATAGGATTATCTGCCAACAAGTATATGACAACGTGGAATATATCCAAACCTGTCTCTTGATAAACTGATCATCAATGTGAGCTAGACCATACCCTGGAAGACCTAATTGTGTGACAGCCTGGTATATTCAAACCTGCCTCTCAATGGGTTAATCATCAGTATAAACTATACTACCCCACCTCCCCCCACAAACCCAAAGACTTTGGTTTCCTGGAAGCAGTCTGCTAGATTTCATGGTGTGTCATGGGAATAACACTTCCAGATTTCTAGATTAACTATTCTAAGAGATTTCTAGAAAATGCTGGATATCTGAGCTGTTTGATTATCAAAAGATAGAACCAAACTTTCTTTTTTCCAGTAGAAATCTTGTAAATGTAATGAAAATTCAATTTTTAGAAAAATATTGGAAAACTATTCTTGGTTTAGTTGAATAGAAACTTTAGGAGATTAAATTTGATTTCTCTTTATTTTTTATGAATTATATTTCTTTTGTTGTCTTTCTGTGTCATCCTGAATTATTCAAATTGGTATATACTGAAAACTATTGGCTTTTTTTCTTTTAAAGTTTCAAAGAATTTAAGACATTCACTTGTCATATTCTCCTTTCATTGATGAAGCTCTAGAAACAGAACAAAGTGCTTGGATGAATTGAATGGTTTTTTTTTTTCCCAGGAGCATATGGTAAATTATAGCAATATATATTTTGTCCCTCAATCTCATAGATTCTGGTAAATATTCTTTAATAATTTCCTAAAAATGGTGTTTAGACTTCTTTCTTCTGTATTTCTAGTGTAACTCAATAACTCATAGGTTAACTTTTCAGCCACATCGACATCCCCATAAAAACTTATTCCAGTATTTATCTCTATACTTATAACTATCTCTGTAATCTATTTTTACACTTACATCTATCCCTATATTTATATCTCTAATAAAAAAATAAAAACAAAGACAAACTTGATACTTGCCATTTGTTAGTAGGGTCAGATTACCCTTGTCATGTTCAAATGTACTCTTATCATCACAGAAATTTGGAATTCATGACTGAGTGTATTAGACCTTGATGAAAAGAACAGTCAAACCTTTCAGCTTACCGCATCTACTGTTCAAAGGAAAATATGAACCTTTTAGTAAAAAGTGTTTTGCGGGGCGGCTAGGTGGCGCAGTGGATAAAGCACTGGCCCTGGAGTCAGGAGTACCTGGGTTCAAATCCAGTCTCAGATACTTAATAATTACCTAGCCATGTGGCCTTGGGCAAGCCACTTAACCCCATTGCCTTGAAAAAAAAAACCCTAAAAAAAAGTGTTTTGCAACATCAGTGTTTCAACTGTGTCAGATGAATCTCTCATTAGGAAGCAAGTAAAATGATGGTTAAAGCTTTTTCTAGAAAACTTGTCTGAAAAATCGAGGGGGAAGATGTATTCTTAAGAATACCTTATAATTTGTTTTTATTGAGTTTCCAAAGTAAGTTACAGGGAAACATATCATAAAATATGGATACATATACTATGATAATGAGTAAGGAGCAATTAAATTAGAGAAAAAAGGCTTTTAGCAAAGATTCTTTCATGAATATAAGATTCATTTTTGATCTCTTGATTGCATGAACTGAAAAGACTGCTGCATATCTTTCCTCTTAACCATCTTGAGGCAAAATTCATTGCCAATTTAGCAAAGGTATGAGTTGAGATATACAACATGTTCAATAGTCTAAGAAGAGATTTTTGCTCAAAAGCAAAAAATCTTTAAATCATTGTTAATATGAACTCAAATAATAAATCAATTATATAAAAAAATCTAGTATCTTATTGCTTTAAGGAAGAACATTATTTCATATTAATTACAATCTCCAAAAAAGAATTTCAATTAGATAGCTTATAGATGATTAATCATTGTATATACTTTTTTTTTCAAGAAGCAAAAATGGCATTCCCTACATAAAAACACAGTATAGGGATGGGTTCCAAAATAAAAGAGAATTGATAATGTTATAGGTTCCTTTAGACAATAATAAATAACCAGTCATACAAAGGGCAACAATGTAGCTTCATTCAAAAGAAACAATGAAAATAGTTTTGCATATATTTAAAAAAACAATAGGTCTACAAAAATTCTATTTGGTATAAAATTTGCATCAACTCTACCGATATTTCCCAGCACCCCCTACCACTATTCCCCATTCCACTAGGTTAAGCAGCTACTTGCAAGAAAACACATTCACAGTATCCCACATATGAAGATTTTCATGAAAAAACAAATAAAGAGCCTAAATAGGAAAGGGAGATACAGTCAACTCTCAATTACCTGGGCTAATGGAGTGTGCCTAAAAGAAAATGGCATATAATCGGCCTGGGGGTTTTTCTCACTGCCACAGCAGTATCTGAGTTCCAGAGATAGAAAACTTAAATTGTGATAGAGTCAGGGATCTTGAAGGCAGTGTCCAGAAAAATTCCTGGGATAGAAGTAGTAAATTCAGGAAATTTTCTTTGACCTCAGTGATTGTTGTCATCTAAATGAGCCCTTTTCTTACTCCAGTGTGAAGGCAAAAAGGAACACTTTCCTTCATGAATGTAATGTGAATGATATGTATTTTAATTCAATAAACATTTATTAAATACCTGCTGAGTTCAGTGCTCTGGGCTAAGCACAAGATAAATAGATGAAAATGATATAATTCCTTGACTCAAATTGCTTACACTTTAATAGTGTTTATAAGACAAAAATAAGTGTTATAATTTAGAATATAATTAAATGCCTTTTAACACCCTTTCAGGATTGATAGGGAATTGAAAGCTAGAGAAGAATGCCTCCTGAAATTCTCTTCTGCAATGCATGGATTGAGACTGGTTCTGAAAGGTCAGTTTCTTTCCTATTCATCACTTCTTAGAAGATGTTAAACATCTTGATAAAGTAGTATAAGAAATTATTGGAGGGTTGGCAAGATCACTTCTTGATTCAGGGAGGTAAAGTATCTCCTTGCAAAACAGGTATTAAAGGAAGAAAAAGTTTTCAGTAGTAAAGGCATTTGTGGGCATGTGCTTCCATGTGTTAAGGAGATACATTTTAAGAAAAATAATAACAACATATATTTAGGTCTTTAAAATTTGACTCTTGTATTTTTTTTTTGTGAAGTAGAATTATGTGAAATAAATAAAGGAAGGCTCTAGGAAGGGATGGCACTGAATAGGTTTGCCCCACTTTTCCCCCTCTCCTGTTACAAGTCACCCAAAGTTCTTCCTGTTTACCCCTTCTGGATTATAGTTAGAGCTTCCAACCTATCTTGCTAGCCCTCCCCCAGAAGAATTCCTCTCTATGGTATTTTAACCCTTAGGTCTAAACCTCTCTTTCCATTGATGATAAGCTATGTCTCTCTAGGCTACCCTGCCCTTATACATGTTAAGATCCCTAGTGCTTTCTGTCTACCCTCATGTTGCTCTTTAAGACCCTCTGACCCAACCTGCAAGTGAATCCTCCTCTATGTCTCTTTCAGTTTGAGTGTGAGCTTCTCGAAAACAGAACTTGTCTTTTTTTTTTTTTTTTCTGTTTGGATCCATAACACTAAAGGGCAGGGTGCTTGCCACAAAGTAAATGCCTAATAAATGCTTCTTTATTAACTCAAGAAAAGCAGACAAAATTAGATGTTGGTGAGTCTTGAATGTCAGATAAAGATCTTGAATCTCATTTGGTAGGTTATTGAGAAGGGATGTAAATTGTCCCGTTTATACATTGAGTAGATTATGGTGGAGTGGGGTAGGGTGGTTAACAGTATGAGGAATCAGGAAGACCAGTTAGGTAGGCTGTTACAATACAGTAATAGTTTAGGCTAGAAATTGAGAGGCAGAACTAAAGTGTTTCAACTGGACTCAAAAGCAAAGTACAAATGTGAGAAATTTGGGGGAAGTAAAATAACTAGACTAAAGCAACAGATTGAATGGAAACAAAGATGACTTTAAGGTTTCAAGCCTGGTTGACTGGGATAGTCTTAGTATCATTGACAGAAAGGGAAGTTGAGGTGATAGGCTACTTTTGGGTGGAAGATGATGAATTCATTTTTGGACATAGTGAATTTGAGTTATTTTGGGGACACCAAAGTAAATGAAGATCATGGAAATGAGGGACTGGAACTCAGAGGAGAAAGTTAGAACATATATTCTAGGGGAATGTGAAAGAAGAAAGGAATCATAAAAGGGTTCAGTTGTCCTTAACATCCTTAAGAGGCACCACAATACTCACCTTTCCACAGTGTTTTAAATTTTACAAAGCATTTTCAATATGATGACCCTGTGGAGTAGGTAGTATGTGTGTTAGTACACTGCAAAATGCTCCCAAGTACTTAAGGGTAATCTCAAAAAACAGAAATACTTTTTCTATCTGATACTGGAGTCACTGCTAGTAATCACAGAGGAATCATAGTGATTGTGATAGGTACCAGAGGACTGGAAATAGGCAAATAATAATTTGACTTTCCACACAATAAACTTGACACCATTCAGGTGATCCCCTACCAATTTTTAAAATGATGATTAAATAAACGTTTTTTGACTATTAGGGGTAAATTCTTTTTTCTACAAGTCAACATGAGTTTTGAAAAGATGAAGCAAGTCAAATTAAAATGATTTTTTAATAGATAGAGCAAGGAAATTCCATTGACAGAGTATATCTTGATTTCAGTTAGGCATTTGATAAATGATAACCTTGTGGACTAGATGGAGAACTGTATGCTGGATGATAGTACAATGCAGTGGATTCATAGTTTTTTGAACAGTTGTTCCTGGAAAAGTGTTGATCAGTGTCAGCATGGAAGCAGATCTCAAGTGGCTACCACAGAATTCTGTCTTTGGTGTTGTCAGGGGTCCACACTTTTATCAAAGATTATCAAAGATCCATTTGTATCATTCCCCAACTGATAAATGGTCAAAGGATATGAATAGCTAGTTTTCAAATGAAGAAATAAAAGTTATATATAATCATATGAAAAAATGTTCCAAATAATTACTGATTAGAGAAATGCAAATTAAAACAACTTTGGGGGTGGCTAGGTGGTGTAGTGGATAGAGTATCGGCCCTGGAGTCAGGAGTATCTGAGTTCAAATCTGGCCTCAGACACTTAATTACCTAGCTGTATGGCCTTGGGCAAGCCACTTAACCCCATTGCCTTGCAAAAACTAGAAAAAAACAAAAATAAAAAAATAAAAAAAACAACTTTGAAGTATCACCTCACACCTATCAGATTGACTAAGATGACAAAAAGGGAAAATGATCAATGCTGGAGAGGTTGTGGGAGGACTGGGACATTGATGCATTGCTGGTGGAGGTGTGAAGTGATTCAGCCATTCTGGAGAGCAATATGGAACTATGCCCAAAGAGCAATAAAAATGTTCCTACCCTTTGACCCATCAATTCCATTTCTAGCCCTTTTCCAGAAGAAATCATAAAAAATGGGAAAAGTCCTTCATGTTCCAAAATATTCACAGCAGCTCTTTTTGTAGTGGCAAAGAACTGGAAATTGAACAGATGCCCAGCAAATGGGGAATAGTTAAATAAGTTAAGGTACATGAATACTATGGAATACTATTGTTCTATAAGAAACCATAAATAGTTGGACTCTAGAGAAGCATGGAAGGAATTACAGTATCTGATGTTTGAGTGAAGGGAGCAGAATCAGAAGAAAAATGTACACAGTTAAGAACTATATTGTGAGGGGCAGCTAGGTGGTATACTGGATAAAGCACCAGCCCTGGAGTCAGGAGTACCTGGGTTCAAATCCGGTCTCAGACACTTAATAATTACCTAGCTGTGTGGACTTGGGCAAGCCACTTAACCCCATTTGCCTTGCAAAAAAAACCTAAAAAAAAAAAAAAAAGAACTATATTGTGAGATGATCAACCCTGATGGATGCAGCTGCTCTCAGCAGTTCAGAGGAAATAGGACAACCCCTATTAGACCAGCTATGGACAATGCTATCCCCATCCAGAACACTACATTCACTTTTTTTAAAAATATCTCTTATGTATTTCTTTCCTTTAACCTTAATTCCTCATACCAAAAATGGCTAACCTGTAAATATGCTTAGCAAATGTGTAAATACAATAATAACCTGACTATTTGCTGATGAGGGGAGGGCTATTGGAAGAGCGTATGGAAGGAATTTTGTAACTTAAAAGTATACATAAGCATATGAATGAATGTTAAAAAAAACCCTTTCATACCAAAAAGAAGCTACACCCCTCCTCAGTCTCCCTCTCCCTTTCTCTCTCTCTCTCTCTCTCTCTCTCTCTCTCACACACACACACACACACACAAACACACACAAACACACACACACACACACACAGACACACACCCATTCTCACTTTCATTTTCACCCTCACTCAAACTTCACCTAGCCTGTCCTCAAGGTACTTACTGCTTTTCTAGGAGTTTTTATCTGTATGTGCAGTTTTCATCTGTATACTTTATAATCCTTCAATTATAAATCCTGAGCAGTTTTTAAAAAAAGATGCATTTGCAAAAACACACAAAGTTGAGAGAGATAGCTAGAATGTTGTATGAAAGAATTGGAATTCAGCATTTTACTACTAGAATTATGTTTGAAAGGGACATTCTATTATCAAGAGAATTATGATTTTATGTTAATATATGTATAATGAATGTAATAATAATAATAATAATAATAATTTAGTTTATAGATATATTTTTCATAGGCAGAGGCTCTTGCCCCTGGGAAATAGTGAAAAGAAAATAGCCAGAGTAATTTCTTTTAATCCTGACAGGTCCTGCATTCTTTTCCTATACTGTATTTACCTATGTTAAGTGAAAGGGTCAGTATAAACCATGCTGTACAATAATAATGTACCCCAAGACTATACAATCAACTTATCCATTCTCATAGGACTGGAGAACACCTATTTGTTGTCCTATTTGGATGGACACAGTTGATATAAGGGTTTGTCCATATAGATACACACACACACACACACACACACACACACACACACACACACACACACAATCTGCTGAACTACAGCAAGGAGGAACTCCAAGGACAGAGTAACCCTATGATTTGCAAATTGGTTCATTGCAAAAAACAAAAGTGATTAATAAACTGCTACCTGATTACTGACTACCTGATTATTGGCATTCTATCTCTGGCCTGCTCTGTCATTCCTAGGTTAGGAAATGACCCAGCAAAATTTTGGTTGACATAGATCATTCTACCTAATTCTTTTATTTTACAGAAAAGGAAACAGAGCCAGAAAGATGATATCATTAATCCAGGACCATAGAGATTATAAATGGTAGAGCCAGGATTGAAACTCAGATGTTCTGGCTCTATATCCAGTGCCTTTCCAAATCAAAAACATCTCATAGGCTAGGACGAAATCAAAAAGATGAAATTTAGCAATGATGCATACAATGCTAAGTTTTAGTTCTAAGAAGGCAAATTGAACAAGTGCAGGATTATGGAAGACTTGGATTGGCAGAAGTTTATATAAAAAAAGACTGGGAGATTGTAATTGATTATAAACTCAATAAGAATCAACCATGAGAAAGAACTATTAGAAAAACAGATAGTCTAAGATAGTACAAGATCCCCAATCAATGAAGCTAACAGCTATTCTGCATTTGGCACTGGTCAGACCCCCTACAGTACTGTGTTCAAGAGGAGGATGATCACAATGGTGTAGGACCAGGTTATGCTTCTACCTGAAGAATGACTGAGGGAAATAGAGTACTATTTAGAAAAGAGAAATTATAGGAGGACTTGATTCAATAAATAGTGAATAATTAAGCATCCACTACATTCAATATATTGTTCTTGCCTTTAAGAAACTTATATTGTAGTAGAGGAAGACAGCATATTTATAGATAAGGGAAAGAGTTCAGACAACTAGGAGAAAATCAGGAAAGACTTTTGATGGGGGGAAACACTGGATCTTGAAGGAAATTAGGCATTCTAAGAGATGGGAAAGGATGAGACTAGAGAATGGAACTATGAATTCATCAGCATATAGAATGAACAAAGGAGGTCAGTACTTTCTCTAAAATTTCTAGTCTTAGAGAGTTGCTTAGAGCATTGAAAGGTGACTGTCTGTGGTTATATGGACCATATGCATCAAAGACAGACTTGAACTCAGTTCTTTCTGGCTTCAAGGTCAGTTGTTTTTCTACTCTGCCACAATGCCAGCTGGGATAGCTGTTTTTTTTTTTTTTAGGTTTTTGCAAGGCAAATGGAGTTTAGTGGCTTGCCTAAGGCCACACTGCTAGGTAATTAAGTGTCTGAGGTCGCATTTGAACTCTGGTACTCCTGACTCCAGGGCTGGTGCTCTATCCATTGTGCCACCTAGCCGCCCCAGGGATAGCTATTTTTAAATTGGATTATTGAATGCAAGAAAAATTAGATTTATTTTGTGTTGTTATAAAGAGAAAATTAGAATTTATAGGTGGTAACTATAAGGTTTTAATGAAGCATAAGAAAGAGTAGTCTAACCAATTAGATCATCCAGTCAAGGAAAAGATTCATAGATAAGGGAGGGAAGCTGGACTAGATCACTTGTAGAATCTTTTTCAATTCTAAGATTCTATATTTCTATTAACTGTCTCTACTTAACCCTTTCAAACTAGTTTCTCCTAAATTTGTAACTGGAACAATTGGAGAGCAATAAATAATATTACTCTTTTGCTAACAAATTAAGCTTAGCCAACTTTATGTTATGTAAATCATCACGTGACTGAGAAGAGCCAGGTCATTCACAGTTGATCATTATGCAATGCTGCAGACACTATTTACATGTAAATCAACAAGATAAGAATGTGATGGGGGAAGTAAGACTATAAAAGTATTAGTAATAGGAGTGTTGTGGATAGAGGTGATGATGTTTGTCCTTCATTCTGGAAGAAGACCAGGACTTCAGGGAGGTGGTCATGTTTATGAATTGGATCTGAATGAGCAGGTGCTGTGCTAAGTCACCAGTTATACTTTCTCATCTGGAGCCATCTTGGTCCATTGACCAGTTATAGATCAAGATGACTGGAGATAACCCCGAAGAGAAGTAATCAGGGTTAAGTGATTTGCCCAAGGTTACACAGCTACTAAATTTCTGAGGTCAGATTTGAACTCAAGTCCTCCTAACTTCAGATCCAGCACTATACCCATTAAGTCACCCAGCTGGTCTAGAGATAGGGAAGGGGGTAGTATCTAGGACAAATGGATAATCTAGGTATAAAAATATTAAGAATGGCCACTTATATTTTATAAGTTCTTTGAAACTAGGTACTGTTCATTTTATATTTGTATTATCCCCAGTGCTTAGAATGCATTTAATAGATGTTTGTTCCATTTCCCAGATGAAGAAATCAAAGCTATCTATAGCCATATGAAAAAATAGTCCAAATCACTTTTGATTAGAGACACGCAAATTAAAACAACTCTGAGGTACCACCTTACATCTATCAGATTAGCTAAATTGACCAAAAAAATTATAAATGTTCAGGAGGATGTGAGAAAATTGGGACATGAATGCACTATTGGTAGAGCTGCAAAATGGACCCAACCATTCTGGAAAACAATTTGGAACTATGCCCAAAGGGCTATGAAACTGGTCCTACCCTTTGATCCCGCAATGACACTACCAGGTCTGTATCCCAAAGAGATCATAAAAAAATGGAAAAGACCCACATGTACAAGAATATTTATAGCAGCCCTTTTTGTGGTGGCAAAACACTGGAAATTGAGGGGATGCCCATTAATTGAGTAATGGCTGAATAAGCTGTGGAATATGAATGAAATGTTATCTTATTTTACAATAAGAAATAATGAACAGGCAGATTTCAGAGAAATCTGCAAAGACTTGTACAAATAATGCAAAATGAAAAAAGCAGAACCAGGAAAACGCACAGTATCAGCAACATTGCATGATGATCAACTATGAATGACCCAGCTCTTCACAGCAACACAGTGAACCAAGAGAAGTACAAAGATTGAAGAAGGGATAAAGAAATGATGAACTCTAAATGCAGACTGAAGCATATTTTTTAACTGCTTTATTATTTTTCATGGCTATTTTTCCATTTAATCTGTTTCTTTTTCCATAATTTAGAATAATATGGAAATGTTTTACATAATAGCACAGGTATAAACTTTATCAGACTGCCTCCCATTTTAAGAAAAGAGGAGGGGAGGATCAAATGAGATATCTAAAGCTCTTTGTAAACCTTCAAGTGCCATATAAATTCTATCATCCTCATCCTCATCATCTACTTTCCATTGTTACTACTCAGAAGAAATTTGACTAGGAATAGAACCCTGACCTCCTCTTAGCAAATAAGAATTCCACCTTTGAAGCTCTAATCCAAATGGTGTTTAATACACTGACCCAATAGTGTATTAAGGTCAGTTCTTGGAAACTAATCAAACTAGGTTCAAATTGATGGACCTAAAGATTCAGCTACTTCTTTTCCTTTTATCCAGTACTGGTACTCATGACAACTATGCCATGACCACTGAGAAGAATAGAAAAATAAATACTTTACTACAACCTTGAAAAGCCCTGTTGCTGATTACCATCAGAATTCAAAATTCCATTAAGTATTAATGACACATACTCCTTTTTTGAAGTTATTAAAGAAAAGGAAAATAATGCATTTAATTTAAGGATGAAAAAAAGCACTTACTCACAGGTATTAAACATTCTTAAAGGATGATATTACTTTTAGTTCTAACCAAAAAAAAAACCCTCACCTCATAAAATAAAGTAGAAGATCACATCTATCTTGGTTAATAATATATGAATAATAAAACTTGGCAGCAGTGACAGGCTTATGTTACCTAGACCACAGGTACCTTTAAAAAACTGGATATTTGTCATTAGTTTAGAAGGGCACCATCTCTATCCTAATGACTTACCAATTACTTTTAAACCAAGGGGGTCTAAATGATTTAGAGAATTCGTGCATACGTGATAGGACCAAACAATCAATAATCTACCTTGCCTTGATTAGAATCTGACTGGTGCTCATTAAAATTTAAAGTTGAAAGTTCAAGAGAGTGTTTGGAAAGATCAAGCTGTCTCTATGGTCTGAAACATCTTCAGACCAAAGTGCATAAGGTGAATGAGGGAAATCCATCAAGAAATTTAATGAATGAATGATCAGAAGGAGAATAAGTAAAATTCACAGAAGCAGTAGACACAAAGAGATTTAGAAAGAGAATCAGAACATGATTCCTGTGAGAAAGAGCAGAATAATATATATATACACATATATATGTATATATATATATATATACACACACACACACACACACACATACATACAGAGAGAGAGGGAAGGAGAGGGAGAAAGAGAGAGAGAGAGAGAGAGAGAGAGAGATAAGCAAAAGAAAATGCTAAGCTTTTTGAGCTAGAGGACACTGGCTTGTACCCAAGTCAGTGTGAGAAAGTGAATGATGACAATATTGTAACTTATATTTATAGGGTGCCATACTCTGAGAAGTTCATGGTACTTTAGAGATAATATGTAATTAAGTTTTATGGTATTTCCTATGAGTGAGTATTTCTCAAATACATGAGAAATAGGTTTTAAGTCCTGGTCTAGTGGAAAGAGTATTGAATTTTGGAGTCAGAGTTTGTTTATTTCAAATCACATTATGTAACAGCTTTTACTTTTTTGATCCTCGATTGAAGTTGAACTAAAATCTTTAAGGTCCCTTCCAAGTTTAAATCCTTCATTCTCCTCTGATGACCAAATGTGAATAGAGGCATAGCCTGTTTTTCCTGACCTCACCTGGAAGATGAACTGGGTATTGGACTAGTCAATGAGAGTAGGGCAAAGCTAAGATCAGAAAGGTTCCATTCAGGGGGAGGATATAAACTTCTGGAGATGACAGCAGCAGGGATGTAGGTCTACTGGTATTAATTTTATGCATTCTAATAAGCAGGCACTAAATTGGGCAGCTAGGTGGTACAGTGGATAAATTGTTGAACCTAGAATCAGGAAGACCTGAATTCAAATGTGTCCTCAGACATTTGCTAGCTCTGACTCTGGTCAAGTCACTTAATCTCTGTTTGCCTCAGTTTCTCCTCTGTAAAATGGATATTGTTATTATTGTTATTATTAGTATTACTACCAGGATCAATAGACATCAAGGGGAAAGTAAAGAAGCATTGTCTAGAAAAAGGAATTAGGTTCAGCATGGAATTCACATTAGTGATATTTGACTTAATTCATTAAATGTAGTGTTATGTGTGTTTTCATGCTTGGGAAGGAATATAATGCTAGTCCTACCTCCTTATTTCCCTTAAGATAGAAGCAATTGGAAAGACACTCACAGTGGTACCAAAAATACCCCTGGTAATTTTTGGAAGAAAAAAACTGGTTCTAAGATCAGGCAAAGGATTTGGTGCATGTCCAGGAAGAGATTTGATCCATCTGTCTTTAATTTTAGTGCTTTTTCCATTTGATTGTATTGTCTTTTGTAGGTAAGTATTCATGTACACTAAAAAAGAGAAAGAAAGAAATCCTAATATATTTACAGGATAAAGAATTTAGGAATATTATACAAAATCTCAAAATATAAATATGAATGAATTATACTTCCTTCACTTCATACTTAAATAGAAAAGATTTTGATGGGCTTAAATCTATATGATATGAAAATTATGAATATGTTAAGCACCATCAGTTGAATCTCTGGAGATGTACAATGCTCAGAGTGTTCCACATCCTAATTGAACAGAAGATACCCATGCCTTTCTTTGAAAAGACATGTGGATGGGAAGTGTCTGTGAGTTCAAGCAAAGTATATCAATATGTTTAAAACAACAACAAAAAAAGGGCATGTTGGTCTGCATAATGCAGTAAGAGAAGCCTAAAAGGGAAATTTAGTATCATGCAATGAAAAGATCCTTGTTTCAAGATACTCAGGAAATTTGAGCAAGTCATATGAAAAATGAAAGAATAAATAAAAAAGTATTTAGAATACTGAAGGCTGATTATAGGACAAACACTGTTAGCACTTGGGGATACAATTTGTAAAAGTAAAAAATAGTTCCTTCCCTCAAAGGACTAACATTATAATGGAGGGAAGAGGGAATGTTCTTCTAGAGAGTGAATTGGGCTAAAGGGGAGTGGGCTGACATTCCCTCCCTAGGAATAAAGACAGAGTCAATTAGTTGATTTGATCTTGGTACTTGAACTGTTGGTAGAAAACACTAAGAAAGGTTATCACTTAAGGGTAAGTAAGCAATCTCTGGTCAGACATGAAGCATGAAGTGAAAATACAGGTCTGAGAGAGGCCACCACCAGTACAGACTTCTCTGTTGACCTCATGTTTTTCACCTTTAAAATTAAGATTTAATTATCTCTAAAGGTCCAACTATAAAATGGTGGAAATCAAAATATGATCAAAAGTATGGTTCAATTCTTCACAGCACAAAATCCAGTAAACATGATTTTTTTTCGTGGTGTTGGTAAAGCATAGTGATAAATGGATAATCACAAGTGGTGTTGTGAGACTCTAATTAGATAATGCAAAAGAGCACATACAAATACCAGTTGTAATTAGATGTAGTAGTAGCAGAATTAGGTAGTATTGTTGTTAGTTTTTTCAGTCATATTAAACTCGTTATGACCTCATTTGAGATTTTCTTGGCCAAGATCCTAGTTTGCCATTTCCTTCTCTAGCTTATTTTACAGATGAGGAAACTGAGGCAAACAGAATTAAATTACTTGCCTGGGTCAAACAGCTAGTAAGTGACAGAGGTCAGATTTCAACTCAGGTCTTCCTGACTCCAGATTTGTTGCTCTATTCACCTTGCTGCCCCAATAGTAGTAATTGTGGTAGTAGTGGTAGTGGTAGTAGTAGTAGCGGCAGCAGCAGTAGTTGTAGTAGCCTATAGTCTCCAAGGCTCCAGTCAGACCTTTTACTATACAACTGCTGAGGTCAACTGATTTTAGAGAGCAATAAAAAGGTCTGCTGAGAAATATTTAACTTTTGGACTCTACTGGAAAAATATGTTATATATATATATATAATATATAATTATGCATGCCTGTGTATATGCATGTTTGCATGAATATATTTTATGTTATAAATACCTGTGTATATGTGTATATGTATAAATACACATATGTACATAACATGTTTTTAGGTTTTAACTACATTTTATCAACATTTTTAGTCTAGAAAATCAGCAAAACCATAAATTAAGTTCTGAATTATAGGCACTGAATATTTCTGAGTTGTAAATGGTCATACTAATAATTTTAAAATGGTTCTCAGAGCTTTAGAACTGGCTCCAGCCTGCTCCTGATAATCACTTATTAATCAATTGACCAAACAACATTTATTGAGTGTTTTCTATGCACAATAAGCATGTAAAGAAAGACAAAAAGCCCTACCCTCTGGCTGGCATTTCCTAGTTATAAGAAATTGCAAAACACTAATATTTCCCTTAGGATATTATGGAAACTTGGGCAGAGAAAGGGGATTTCTAGAAGACTTAGTAATTAGACTCTTGTCAAAGTATGTTTAATGTATAAATTTTAAAAATATTTGTGTCATTAATCACATGGTGGAAGGGAAGGGAGAAAACCTACAAAAAGCAGAGATTCTGAAGAAAACGTTGAATTCATTTTTTAGTTGATTTTTTTGCATGGGGTTAAATGGTCACACAGCTAGGCAATTATTAAGTGTCTGAGATTGGATGTGAACTCAGGTCCTCCTGACTCCAGGGCTGGTGCTCTATCCACTGTGCCACCTAACTGCCCCTAACTATATACTGAAACCATAAGACTTGCAATAATTGTATGCACTGAAGAGGTCAATTATAATCCTAATGTGAATGCTGAGCTTCAAAAAAAAAAAAAAAGAGACAAAAAAATCAGTTAAGAGCAGTCCTAATTTACCACACAAGCAAGCTTTTAAACTCATTCCTCATAGGGTCAGTCTTCCTTGGATTGACTGTTTTGAGCTAAATTGAGTCATCTAATTTCAAATAAATGTCTCGTTTAACAGTTGAGGAAATTCCAGGGAACTTAAGTGATTTGTTCAAGGTCAAACATGTATTATTAGAAGTAAGATTCAAATACAGGCTCTTTGATTCCAGAGACTTTGTTTTTCTACTATTCATCAGATAATTTTAATCACTGGCATTTGAGTGGCACATGTTCTTTTTTTTTTTTTTGCAAGGCAAATGGAGTTCAGTGGTTTGCCCAAGGCCACACAGCTAGATAATTATTAAGTGTCTGAGGGCAGATTTGAACTCAGGTACTCCTGACTCCAGGGCCAGTGCTTTATCCATGGTGCTACCTAGCCACCTAGCACATGTTCTTTTGAACCTGTAGTTTTTCTCTCCTTGATTTTTCCAAATCAATATTAGGTGTGTCACACTGGATAGAGCACTGGCCTTGGAGTTCAAATGCAGCATCAGAGATTTGACACTTACTTTAACTGTGTGACCTTGGGCAAGTCACTTAACCCTGATTGCCTCTCATCCAGGACCATCTCCTGTTATTCTTAGAAAAGGCAGATGCCTCTGGAGGAGAAAGTGAGGTTGGTGACTTAGCACAACATCCTCATCCCTCAAATCCAATTCTCATGCTTGTCATGGCATTACCTACCTGATGTCATAGTCTTCTTCGAGAATGAAGGACAAACATTATTATTACTCTTTAGGTAAATGGCAACATCCCAGCATAAAAGTAGAAAACTCTAGGATAATCCAGAGTCAAATAAAAGGAAGTCTGAAAATTTCTAACCAGAGGACAATGGAGAGCCACCATCAGCCCCCTGAAAATAAACCAACCCAACCCAAACATTTTCTAGCTCAGGTTCATGCTGCCGACATCCCGGCAGTTACAAAGTGCTGAAACATTAAAACTGGCTCAAAATCAGACCACCTCAGCAGTGTACAGAGTTAGAACTGGATGGTTTTTCCTTTTCATTTGATTTGTTGGAAACCAAATCCAAGGTGATTTTATAGTCTCTTAGAACTCAGAAGACCTTTTTATTTTGTCCCTTTTATTTTAGCCATGAAGCTTCTCACTAAAATCATAAAACACTGGGGCTGGGGTGGGGGATTTCATCAACTTGAATATCTCTTTCCTTCCACTATATTTTCTTTTGGTTTTTAATAACATGTTTTTGGGGGGCAGGAACTAGAACCCCTTTAAGTTTAGAATATAAACTTCTTAGCCATGCAAAGTCAAAAAGTCCTGGGTTCAGATTTTAACTTTTGTCTGTGATTCCATGGGCAAGTTATTTAATGCCTCTCAGTTTCTCCAACTGTAAAAAGGGGCAACTACAGCTATAGCACCTAAATTACAGGATTTGTGTAACACTCAAATAAGATAATGAAAATAAAATGCTTTGGAAATTTTGAAGAACTATACAAAATATTCAGTTATTTTAATTTAGAGATGAGTTTTGTACATCTTGTCAAATTGGAATCAACAATTATTTTCAATTTGATCATGCTCTTCTACTTTATTATTTTCCCTAGCATAGTCACATGGCTTCCACTCTATTTTTTAGATTGCTACTAAATAACCTCAATACACTATTATTTGGTGATAGTGATGGTGGGGACTAGGGTCAACCTAAATTTCACATTTAGTGATAAACTCATTTTCAGTTAATTCCTGAAGGTAACTTAATATTTCAGAAAACCTAAGTCAGTGCATAGTGGAGAGAGTACTAGCTTCTAGGCTAGAATACTTGAATTCAAATCCTGTCTCCATTACTTATTTGTATGACCTTAACAGATCACTTCCACTCTCTAGGCTTCATTTTTTTTTCCCAAGAGAAAATGATTCCTCTATAAATCCTGTGATTGTATCCCTAAAATACTAGTCTATCTACCAACAAAATAACTCTATCTTACCTTTGACATTTCTTAGGTGACTCATTCTCAATCTTCTGACTTCGATCTAATATTTCTTGCTTTCTCATAGAATAATTTATTTTTTATTTGTTCCATTTTTTCTTTTGTGGAATCTACTTCTTGGGTACAATTTTGGTAGCTCCTTCTTTATAAATATTAAGTTGAATAGAATTTAGTCATCAGAAAACACTTGAAACTCAATTTTCAAGAAGTTATAAAAATAATAATTCACAACTACATGATGCTTTAAGGTCTCTCTCTCTCTCTCTCTATATATATATATATATATATGTTTATATATGTAAAGTCAATTTGATACTTGCACACTGCAACATTTTCTATTAGTACAACTGTCTCAATGACTGTTATTCCTTCAAAGATTATAAATCCTCCAAAAACCAAGGGCTTTAGTGTTTATTGAAATTGAGTTGAATATTGTTGGTAAAGAGGACCAAACATGGATGGGGATTTATTAAATGCTATCTCTACTCATTTACCTGCACACACACACACACACACACACACACACAAACACACACACACACACATATATATATATATATACTCACCTACTTATCTTTCTATGATAGTATATTTCATGATAATATTAGTGAATCCATTAAATCAGGATTCTTAACATTTTGGGGGGCCATAGACACTTTAGGTAGTATGAGGAAATCTATCTCAGAAGAATGTTAAATGAATAAAATTAAATTCACAAAATTACAAAAGAAACTAATGTTATTGAAATATAGTTATCAAAATATTTTTTAAAAAGTTCATGGACCCCCAGGTTAAGAATTCATGACTTAGATGAACTTAAACATCCCTAAATCTCATTTGAGGTTGGTATTTCTTCTTGATTTCATCTTCTTATGTTTGTCTGCTAATTCTATTTTTTTTTTAGGTTTTTGCAAGGCAAATGGGGTTAAGTGGCTTGTCCAAGGCCACACAGCTAGGTAATTATTAAGTGTTTGAGATCGGATTTGAACCCAGGTACTCCTGACTCCAGGGCCAGTGCTTTATCTACTGCACCACCTAGCTGCCCCTGGCTGCTAATTCTTATCATAATAACTTGCATTCTGAAATAGTAGCATGCTTGCTTATACTTATCATTAACACTGTAAAATCCCCCTCTGAATCTATGTTCATACTGTACCCACAGCCACATCCCATTCTCAACACATAGGATTACTGCCACTTCCCACTGAGCCAAGGAAAAAACATTCCCATTAAATTTCAAACTCATCTCCATGAGTAGGACAATGACTTAATAGGAACATTTATCATAAAAGGAAGTACTTCACTTGAATTATATAACTTCTCTATCTGTTCTGTTGTGTCTCTTTTCTTTTCCTTTTATAGACTTAAGTTTCTCTTGTACTTATCTTGCTTCATAGTTACATGATTTCATTTAAAACCACTCATTTCATTCCACCCCAATCTATTTTCTACATTTAATAAAGGATTCTATTAAGGATGAACACTACAGAGAAAAAAAAAATGAATTGAAACTCCAATCTAAGGATTCCTTGACCTTGAACTGCCTAGATATAAGTAACCATATATCTTTTCCACTAAATATACATGATATATCTCAATCTGAAGGAGAAATGCTAATTGTGTGAAAGTAAGAGGGTATGCCATTTTAAAAAGAGAAAGGAATTAAAATATATTCTTTTTTCCTATGAGTTGATGGAAAAAATTCCATAGTAGAGTTATATCATAAATTTAATACCACAAGTAACAATGTGGTAAATATGCATAAGATAATTGTCTTGGAGTTGGAAGGGACCTCAGAAAGCATTACTTTAATATCTTCATTTTACATATAAGATTTCAATCTAGAGTCTCTTCTTCCTACCAAGAGATTTCAGCTTTGGATTCACTAATTGACAAGCCTGGTTTAGTCCTAGAGGTTTCTTACTCTAAAGGGAGAGGTTCAGACTTTTCTCAAACTCTGTGCTCTGTTACCCTCCCCCACAATCTCCATCTGGAGTTTTTTGGTGACTATCTCCAAAAATCAAGTTTAGTTGTGGTTCCTGGTTAGTTACAGTCTTTCCAAAAATGATCATCATTTTAGAAAAGTACTCACTTTACATCAGATATAGGACAGCTATTTATTTCCTCTACTACAAAAAAATGCTTAAGCACAAAAGATTCATAAATTGACCATGATAAATACTAAAAAAATTAAACAGTAACTCATCATTTCTTTTATACCATCATAAAAGAAAGCATTCCCAGAAGATTTATGGGATTGCTGAATAGGCATTTCACTTTCCTTTAAGATTCTACTATCAGAGCAACTCACTATAGGTTCATATTTTCTGGTCAGTCATGTATACATAGTTCCACCTCATGCTCCTCTCCTCTAAAAAGTGGCACAATTTTGGGAAGTACCTTCTGTTACCTGTATAAAATCCTCAGGTTGACTCCAGACTTCTCAAGCTTATGCAGCTGCTATCAAGGCTGGAAATATCTATTTCAGGATTGTCAACCTGTTCTCTGGGAAAGAAACATATAGTCAGAAGAAGTAGCTAGGGGCTTGAGATCCAGTCTGAGACTAGTAAATGAACTCATCACCACATGTGTATAGCCTCTTTAGTTGCTGCTGAGGAAAGGAAGGAGAAAGAAACCCTATCCTTTCACCTCGTGAAAAACACAAGAAAGAGCTTTAAGAGTTGCCACAATAATTTTGGGCTGTCTGCAATGTAGAATACCATCTGTATCCAGGGTGTGTTCAAAGGACACTAGTACCTCTGGTGTGAGGGCTGCAGAACCCTTTTCAGGACTCTTTCTACCTTTAATGCCCACCTGAGCCAACTAACTCATCTGTGACTCCAAGAAGCAGCCGCACCTCACTAAACCATTTAGATGAGCTATACCAGATTGAGGATAACTGAGGGGATATCAAATCCATTGGTGAGTTAGGTGATATCTACCCCACACATGCAAAGACTTCTACTGGTATAATGGGTAGATAAAAACATTTGGTTCCAACGTCCATGAAGGCAGCTGAAGCAAGTCCTGTGGAACTTGGTTAGAATAAAAGACTCCAAGGTCATCCACTGCATCTTGAGCCAACACCAGTTGTCTTGCTACTGAACTGTGATGACTTTGAAAGAGAGAGTGAAGCCAACCACTTCATGCAACTCTGCCTCACTTAAATCCAATATAGGTATGAATCAAAGGAAATCACCCACACCATTTTATCATTTAACAATTCAAAGTCCAGTTGTAATAGGCAAGGGAAAAAGCAGCAGGTGTGGATATACTGAAAGTCATAGTCACAACCCTGTACACAGGCAGTCCAGACCATAGTGTCATCTCACTAAAAGCAGCAGTGGAATTCAGTAGACTCTTAGTGTCTAAGCAGCCTTTTAAGAATCACTCTGTTCACATCCTAGTGTGAGAAAAAGGACTAGAAAAGATGCTCTAAAAATTGCCTGCTTACCCAACTCTGGCCTGATTATTGTGGCAGACAGGGTTCCCACCTGGAGATCAAAAGACAAAAAAAATGTACCAAAACTTCTTCAAAAATGATTCCGCTCATCATGGAGATGTGAAATGTGCACACTGAATGCTTGACAATTTAGATTAAGAAAGAACCTCATTGTCTGGTATCATCTGCCAGATGATCTTCAGAATCTTCCTAAGACAATTTAAATAGAAGCAATTCAGTTTTCTAGCACAGCACTGGTAGTTTGTCCAAGTTTCATAGGCATACAACAAAGTCTGTACAATGACTCTGTAGACAGTCCATTTGGAAGTCAGTAGTATACTTCTCTGCCACACTTTCTTTCAGACTCCTAAAAATTGAACTAGCTCCAGCAATGCAAGTGTCAACTTCACTATCAATCTACCTAGAAAGTATACTGGTAAGATAAGTGAATTGAGCTATAGTATTCAGAACTTCTTGAATTGCTGTAATGGATGTAATGTGCACGCAAGATCTAATAGACCTGAAGGATGAACATCTCTTGTTGTTAGAGAATTTAGTAGGTATGACATCCAAGCAGCAGTCCTGAGTAAAACAAGGCTGGCAAATGAAGATCAGCTTACTGAAATTGAAACTGCATATTTGTTTTTTCTGGAGTAGCTGTAGGGGAGCACTATTAATAGGCTTTACAACCCTAATCTAGTCAACAAGCTTGTTTGTCTTAGAAAAGGAGTGAATAACAGGCTTATGACAAGGAGATTGCCACTCACAGGAAAATGCCATGCCACCATCATCAGTGCCTCTGCTTCTACCATGATGAACCCTGATGAGATCAAAGAAAAATCTTTATTATTAATGTAGCAAAAAAGGATAAGCTTATAATTCTGGGTTACTCTAATGCTAGAGTAGGTTCAGATTACCAGACATGGAAAGAATAGCAAAGTGCATTTCATGACCTTCTCATCACAAACACTATTGTGTTTACCTAAACACAATAGAACTTCCTGGATGCACCCTTGAAACAAACATTGGTATCTATTAAACAATGTGATTGTAAGGAGAAGAGACAGATAGGATATGAGAATGACAAAGGCAATGTGTAGTACAGAGTGCTGGATTGATCACAGACTCATCCTTTCCAAGCTAAAAATTCACATTCAATCTAGACAGCAGCCCCAAAGCAAAATGAGAAATAGAAGAATTAATGTCAAGAGATTTGTGTGCTTCTATGAGTGGAAAGTTTGTTACTATCTTGAAGGGAAAGTTGAGCTAACACACAGCTGACAGTAGTGAAGCAGAAAAGGAGTGGGCATCTTTCAGAGATTTGGTGTATAATACTTCATTTATTCATCTGGTTACAAACATTCACAAACATCAAGTCTGGTTTGATGAAAATGATGGAGAAAGCTGCTAAGTGAAAAATGAGACCTTCACAAGGCATACCAGCAGGATAGTTCATCTATTTCTAAGAGGGCAGCATTTAATTCCATCAAAAATAAAGTACAAGCAAAGCTTAGAGACATGTAAGATTCCTGACTCAGGGAGAAGGCAGATTAAAGTCAGTTTTATGTTGATAACAATCCAAAGTGCTTTTATGATGACCTGAAGGTTTTTTTTGTGGGCCAAGGACATATGATGTATCTCAACTACTGAGTGCTGATGGAGTGATTGATGAGTGATAGGGACATGATACTAGAGAGATGAACTGAAACACTTCCATAATGTTTTTAATGGGCAGTCATCAATCAATGCAGAAGCCATTGAACATTTACCTCAAGTTGAAGTCAATCAGTCTGTAGCTGAAGTTCCAACTGAAGAAAAATGGCATTTGAATGCCATTAGACTCCTTTTATGTGGCAAAGCACCTGGTGTTGATTCTATTCCAGTTTATATTTACAAGGTGGTGGTGGTGGGGATTGCTCATAGAAAATCTGACTGAAGTTTTACATATTATATGACATGGGGAGGTTATCCTCTAGGAATTCAGGGATATCTTCATTATCCAAATCTATTAAAAGAATAGATTGTGCTGTGACAAACAGAGGTATGTTTCTCTCTTGGTCATGACTACCTGGAAGATGGTTACCTACCTGAGAGACAGTGTGGCATCAGAAAGGGTCAAGGTATAATATTGCTGCCCAACTCCAGGAAAAATGCCTGAAGAATGCTTGGAGGAAAAGCAGAACAGAGGTCTATATCAAGAGTTTGTAGAATCTGACCAAGGCTTTTGATATCATCAGTTGTGAGGGCTTATGGAAAATTATGTCAGAATTTGGACTCCTGGAGACCAAATGTCAATCTCCAGATAGTGTGCTTGCCTGAGTTCTGGATGGCGGATGACATTCTTATGATTTCTTGGTCACCAATGAAGTGACACAAGTATCCTTGCTCTCATGCTTTTTAGCATGATGTTTTTAGCCATGTTGTTAAAAACCTTCACTGAGGATGAAAAGGGCATTAAGATTAGCTTCAGCACTGATGGTAAATTCTTCAACTTGAAAAGGTTACAAACCAAGACCAAAGTGGAAGGAGTGTTGGTACATGATTTTCTGTTTGCAAATGATTGTGCATTCAATGCTGCCTCTGAAACTGAGATGCAACAAAGTAAGGATTGATTTTCTACTGCTTGTGCTAATTTTGGCTTAACAATTAATACCAAGAGATCACAAGTGCTCCATCAGCCAGCACCAAACCATCCATATGCCAAACCATCCATTACAGCAATTCAAGAAGTTCTGAATACTATAGCTCAATTCACTTATCTTACCAGTATACTTTCTAGGTAGATTGATAGTGAAGTTGACACTTGCATTGCTGGAGCTAGTTCAATTTTTAGGAGTCTGAAAGAAAGTGTGGCAGAGAAGTATACTACTGACTTCCAAATGGACTGTCTACAGAGCCATTGTACAGACTTTGTTGTATGCCTATGAAACTTGGACAAACTACCAGTGCTGTGCTAGAAAACTGAATTGCTTCTATTTAAATTGTCTTAGGAAGATTCTGAAGATCATCTGGCAGATGATACCAGACAATGAGGTTCTTTCTTAATCTAAATTGTCAAGCATTCAGGCATTTCTACAGAGAGTGCAACTTTGATGGTCTGGGCATGTTGTTCCCATGCCAAATATTTGCTTTCCAGAAAGACTGTTTTATGGAGAATCATACAGTACCAGTGCTTACAAGGGGGGTCAGAAAAAGTGATATAAGAACTCTGAAGGTCTCTTTTAAGAACTTTGGAATTGATTGTGCAGAATGGGAAATATTGGCACAGGACCTCCAAGCATGGCATCAGAGAGGGTACCATCTATGAGTAAGGTAGAATTGAAGCAGTATCAATGGAACCATGAGAGGTGTTCACATGGATTATTTGTGTCTGACCTGTAGTAGAGCATTTTAAGCTTGTATTAGTCTGATCAGTCATAGTTGGCCATACTGTAGCTTGTCTCTTACATGGTGATGTCATTTTGGTTTTCTTTGATAACAGAGTATAAGAACCAACCAACCAATGTATAAGTATATTGAAATATGCATATGTGTGTATTTGTTTTTATAATTTGACAGGGGTTAATGGGGAGGGAGATAATATGCTGAGATTCAATTGTATTCTTTACTGACTATAAGAAGAAGGAACTTGATTTCCTTGATATTCAGTATTTAACAGATAATTATTTGGTGCCTTCTGTATGTAAAGCACTATGAGGGAAGGATACAAAGTTTAAAGAACATAGTTCTATCCCCAAGAATTTTGGCTACAGCTATTACCTAATATTCATCAGGGAGCATATCCTCTAGCACCCAGTGCCACTTCCTGTCTACCAGGCTGCTACCTTCACTGTTATTCACTTATCAACTAGGGAGCTGTAACTATGAGAGGAGAAAAAGATATGTAAAATTGCTTTGGAGAGAAGGAGTAAATGAGCAAACTGGAATGTTGAAAGGAAAGTGTTTTCAGTAAGTTAAACAGAATAAGAATCTGAGTCTCATTAAAAAAAATCAGCAGAAATTTCTCCAGGTAGTGTCAATCTTCTAATCTTTATGATAAGGATTTATAATAGAATCAAATTGTTTGCACCTTGTCCCAACACCTCCCAACTGCACCATCCTTATCACTTTCTGCCAACTGTTTTCAGACTTTAACTGCCTCTGCAGTGAGAGGTTGTGAAGGGTGTAAAGAGTGGCTTAAGCTCACCATCTTTTCTTTTCACTCTTCTTTCTCCAGTTCCAGAAAAAATAAAATCCTTGAGCACTAGAGATGTTTTCTTTTCCTAGTCCAGTGCTTGACAAATTCTACCTGCTTAATAAATTCTTACCGGTCAATTTATTGAAATGTGATAATATTATATGAATATGAAATATACTACCTCTTGGTGGTGGTACTCTTGCTATCATCAGGACTCTGGTCATTTGAATATGTCACTGATCACAGTGAGAAGTATCTGGATTTTCTGCAAGTCATGTCTCCTTGGGCCATTCATGTGTACACATGAGGTTCTTCCCAGCATAATCATGTCTTTTCTATGTTCATATTACCTTATAAGCTTATAGCCATTCACACATGATAAACTCAGCAAGTTCAGAGGTTGTTATCTTCTTGGTCTGCTCCTTAGATTCAAATGACTAGGGGTGTTCTGGAAATCCCAACTGGATTAGTAATAGATTTATTGTTGTTGTTGCTATTATTATGTTTCAACAAGTCTTCCCCCCTTCCCCCTTTTTCTTCTTAGCATCTCTCCTCCCTCTCTTCCTCATCCACCCCTCCCATGTCCCTTTAAATGGAAACAACAAGCCTGCCATTTATTAAAACCCCAATAATGATCCTGCCTTAAAGGACAAGGGCTAATCACTCCCTGTTTAACATTCCAGTCACATGATAGAAGCAGAGGAGAATAAATCAGTTAAACAGTGAGATGCCTCACCCAACTAATTTTTATGTAAAAAAAGGGGGGGGAGGTGTGATTGCCTTTTTTTTTAACCATTGTGATTTTTTTAAGCTGTTAAGTCCCAAACATCCTTGTCTATCAGTTTATGAATTATTAATAAAAAAAGAGAGAAAAGAGTCTTTCTTGCTCTAAATATCATCTGCTAAAGCCACCACCGACTGAAGTGCCTCACACTGATTCCTGATTTACATAGTCCCAGTTGGAAGTTAATGAAGACTGCTGAGCTACCTTTCAACATGAAGATAAACCTTCATGTATTTAAAAGCAGGGGATATGGGCTTGTTGCCGGCAAATTATTCATCTCGGATCTGAAGTTTCTGACACCGCCTGCGTCAGATAAACTGTCACCCAAATTGCAAACTAATTAGTGATTCAAACATTTCCGAGCTGATTGATGACAGAATAATTTACGCTTGTTTCTCAGTTTCCAGCTGGCACAGGCTGCTGACTGGAGCCCTAATTAACGCGAGTACATCAGTCATGTTCTGCCAAGGCAGCACATACAATTAAAAGGCAGCTTAAATGGAATATCACATTAAAAAGGCTGGGAAATGCAAATGTGAGGAAACAGCGCTTTAGGAAGAAATGACAACAAAAACCCACAAACCAAAACAGAATGGAAGCCGACTTGCTTTTTTTTTTTTAATGGAGAAGTAAATTGTATTCTATGTAGGGTATTTAACAACTCTCCCCATACTATCCCCCCCCCAAAAAAAAACCCCAACAAAACCAAATCACTAATGAGAACGGGTCTATATTTTCACATTTAAGAACTTTTATGGTGATGGAGATGTATTGCTTTCTCAGGTGCCAGCTGCTTGGAGGATGTCCTTTGAATTAGGGTCAGAGGAAATCAGGGGAGAGACCTACCTGTTCTACAGGAATTTCATAAATGCCTCATAAAGCCCAGAGATGCCTCACAGAGATCTTAAGGTAACAGTATCTCAGAGATCAAAGATCCAGAGATGAATTATTACAAAAGGTAATAATTATACCTAGTATTTTTTTTTAGATTTTTTTCAAGGCAATGGGGTTAAGTGGATTGCCTAAGGCCATACAGCTAGGTAATCATTAAGTGTCTGAGGTCAGATTTGAACTCAGGTACTCCTGACTCCAAGGCTGGTGCTCTATCCACTGTGCTACCTAGCCACCTGAATACCTAGTATTTTTATAGTTCTTTGCATGTAATATTTCCTTTTTTTCTCTTGTAACAATTTGGTAAATTAGAACTATCATTATCCCCATTGTATGTCAGAGGACCTTAATTTCTTAAACTATAAAATAGAGGTTTTGAACTAATTGACCTTAAGGCTCCTTCCACAAATGAAACTGAGATGGAGAGAAGTTCTAGAGGTGCTGGAGCCGGTTACAACCATCTTTCAAGATCCTCTTGTGAAATTTGCACAATGAGTATTTATACCTACAAAAATCAGGGCTTGATTTATCATTTTTCATTGAATGTCTAGACTTCAGAAAATGATGGAGAAAATGTTAATAATGAGGTAAATTTAAAAGGTGTACATACATACATACATACATTTATACATTTGGAGAGCTGGTTGTTAAATATTTACCAACATACTCATGAGTTGTGACTGTACCAAAGTAACATAAGTAGAGACAGTGGCAAAATTTGATCTTGGGTCATCTGATGATAATTCTAACCCTTTCCCCACTGTACCAGTATTCTTGGGAGGCTCTTGATAGAGCCTGAAAGAGCTCTGATAGAGCAGAAAAACCTGAATTTAATCCTCCCTCAGACACTTACCAATCATATGCTTCTGGAGAGTCCTTTAACAATTTTGAGTCTCACTTTCTTCATCTATAAAATGGAAATATTACTAGCTCTACCTTACAGAAATATTGTGAGGATCAACTACCCTTTCATTTTTTGCTTATATACTTATTGCCTTTTGTTTTTCCCCTCTCTAGTTAGATTGTATGCTCTCTGAGGTCAGGAATCATTTACTTTGTGTCTCTCAATAGTGTTGTGTATGTAATAATAATGCCTCCCAGTTGATAAAATTTTCTAGTGTCTCACAAATGATAAAAATATTTCTTTTGAACTTTGCAATTGAAACAATGTTGTATAGTAGAAATCATGCTGGATTGGATGCTAGAAGGTCAGGATTTTAATCCTACTTGTGACCCTTATTTCTGTACTATTAAAACGAGAGGGTTGGACCAAAGGATATCTAAGTTCCTTTTCAGCTCTAATTCTATGATCTTGTACAATAGGTCCAACTAATTTTTCAGATTAAAAATTTTATGGTTCTAACCTGCCCAAGGTCATATAATTAGCAAATTGGAGAGACAGTATTATTGTCCAGGTGTTCTGACATATAGTCAGGTATTCTTCACACACTTTGCTGCCTCCAATTATTAGATTTTAAATGAAAAAAAAATCCGTGATTGAGAAACTTTTTTGTTGTTATCATTCATCACATTTTGTCCTGATGCTCCAGTACACATTGGGTGGCTACATACAGACAGAGATAATATACCTGTTAACTTTTAGAGAATGTAACCAGGAAAGGGAATAATGAGCATATTCTTTCAAAGAGATCTTCTCTGCTTGAGGTTCGATTAGTATACAGTGTCAGGGTCTGGACTCAAGTGCAGGGTTTCTTAACTTGGAGTCTGTTAATTAAATATGTGAATGTGTGTGTGTGTGTGTGTGTGTGTGTGTGTGTATAGATTAACTTTTGTAAATTATTTTGTTTTATACATTTAAAAATGTGAATCCAAGAAGGATCTCACCATCAGTTTTGCCAGACTGCCAAAGGGGACCTTGATACAACACAGGTGAAGAATCCCTGATCTAGGAGGAACCTGTGATGATATATGGTTCAGTCATGACCCGGCCTCAGGCTCAGTGAAGACCAAACACCTGCTAATCCCTGTGTGAATCAGCTTCTTTGGTTAAGGATGTACCTAGTAAAAACACATCAGTTTTGAGAGCATAATGGAAGTAGCTAACTCAGTAACCTTAGAGGGGGCTGACTCAAGTGAACAGAGACTGGGAACAGCTGCAGGAACTACAGGGGGTGATGGCTCAGCTGGTGGCACAGTAAGAATGCCCGATACAGACTGTAATAGTACTTTCCTGGTGCTTTCAGATGTGGTGGCTGGGCTGCTGTCTGAGTCTGCTGTTGTCTCCCTGCCCATGATCCAGGAGCACTGAGAGGGAATTGATAGTGGCTTTGCCCTCCCCATTGAGAATGGACTCATCACTCAACTACTAATATTAGCAGCAAAGAGATCTGGTAGTTGCCTTTGTTAGATGTCAGAGAGGAAACGACACAAGTGTTGGCCTGAGGAGCCACCTGGTTTCAATCCTATCTATGGAACCTTCTAGCCATGTGATCTTGGTAATGTCACTCACCTCTTCTGAGTCACATTTTTTCATCTGGAAAATGAATATGACCACTTAGTCAATACACATTCATGTATTATATCATATGTAATAATATTTATAGAGCCAATCTCACATGGTTGTAAGAATCAAGAGATGGTGCGTGTGATATAAACCTTGGTGTACCATTTAAATAAAACTACAATTATTATTGGAAAAATGAGAAGGAATTGTCTTAAATTGGATTGTTTCTTTGATGGAGGAAGGGAATTTTTTTCTGGGGGGAATCAATAATTTAAGTTGAACTTCTTATGCTTTTGGGAATACTTTCCTGCAACCATCTGGGAATTAGAAGATTGTGGTTATGCTGAAGAAAATTGTTTTTCTGAGACAAGATCAAGGGCAGATAAAATGGCTCTAATTCCTAATCAATCTTGGGTCCTCAGAAATTAGATTGCTTATAGCTTGTCAATAATATGGGGCATGTTACTTCAGTGGGAGAGATCCTTTAACAGATGGGTGTAGACTTTTGAGAGATAGGAGTTATTAAGGCCAAACAAAACAAAACAAAACAAAATGAAATAAAAAACCTCAAACCCCAAACCCTTCCTTTTCACATGGGAGATAGTTTTAGAAGTTAGCATGACTTCCATATTTGAGGCAGAACCATCTCCTTTAAGACAAGAATATGGACCAAGGTATAGTATACTTAAGACAGACCCTTGACTCCCCACAGGAATCTATGTGGCAGTAGTTGCTTAGCTCCTACACAAGATGAAGACTCTTGTTCTTTAATAAGGATAGAATTATCTAGAATGAATGAGTGAAAAGTATTTATTAGATGCTTATCATAATCTGATCACCATATTATCTACTGATAATAGAAATATAAGAGTGAGCCAACTTTTCCTCAAGGAGTTAATACTTTAATAGCAGAAAACAGTATATCTAAGATACCAATGACTTGACAATAGTATTTTATTTTGGGAAATAAATTGTTTAGTTGTATTAATTGTGTATGACTCTTGGGGTTTTCTTTGCATAGATACTGGATTGGTTTGTCGTTTCCTTCTCAGTTCATTTTACAGATGAGGAAACTGAGGCAAACAAAGTTAAGTTTCAAATCTGAGGCAGATTTGAGATCAGGAAGATGAATGATGAATGAAATAATTGGGGAGCTGATTGATACATTCTTTCCAGTAGCCACGGAGTATTGATTTGATTTTGGAAAGAAAGAAGGATGAATGGCCTGATGTGAAACATGGTTGAGGCTAGATATCTGAATCAATTGATGACCTCACCAATTAGAACAGCACCTAGGGTAGGAATTCCAGAAGTAAGAGGTTAAGTTCCCAGACTATGAATTTTGGAGGTTCAGACCAGCTGTCACTGAGTGCAGGGCACTTTTAAACACTGAGGATTAAAAAGAAAGGTACAGGACAATGCTGGCTTTCAAGAAGCTCATAGTTAAAAAAACAAAAACAAAAACTATGTAACAATAAATTACATTTAGAAAAAAATGGAAATAATCAACAGAAGGAAGGCACAAGAATTAAGGAGGATCAGGAAATGTTTTCTGTAGAAGATAGGATTCTAGCTGAGGCCTGAAGGAAGATAAGGAGGTAGAGATGAGGAAGGGGATGAGATGATCCAAGAGTGGGGATGGGCACTGAAAACATCCAGAGTTTTGTTCAAGGAATAATAAGGAGGTTATGGGGGAAAGTCCATGGAATTGTGAGGTTCAGTATCAGGTGTAAGAAGATTGGAAAGGTAGGTTCCAGATTATGAAGTTGCTCTGAAGAGCTATCCAAAGGAGTTTCATTACCCTCCAGGGTGAGGAATTGTTTGTCTTATTACTTAGTTCTTGCCTTGGTTTGAGAAGTCAAACGATGAGAATGGACTTTAGTTACAGGCAAAGCAATCCCAGGGACCTGTTTTTAAAAATTTGAGGCACACTGAAGCACCTCTGTCAAGATGTTTGGCTCCATCAAGTACATTTAAAGTGAGCAAAAAGAAGAAACCATGGTAAGGTTAAACTTTGATTCAATATAAATAATTTGAAGCACCTAGAGGAAGAAGAAACATTTAATAAGTCCTTATTGTTTGCCAGATACTATGCTAAGCACTTTACAAATATTATCTCTTTTTATCCTCATAATAACCCTGGATGGTAGGTGCTCCTATGATCCTCATTTTACAGTTAAACAAACTGAAGGAGTCAGAGGTTAAGTGACTTGCCTAGGATTATGCAGATAATAAGTGTCTGATAACACATTTAAACTCAGGTCTTCCCGACTCCAGAACCAACACACCATGGTACCTCCCAGAAGTAAAGTTCCTCTCTTTTTGAAATAAAAAATTTGGAAGATAATTAGGTATGAAATATTGCACACACACATGTAGAAGATCAATAACCTAGAGCTGGGAGGGACCTTGGAATCTATTCCAAATTTTCCACTTTACAGATGAGGAAAATGAAGCCCAGAGAGATTAAAAGACTTGACCATAGATCCTCTGATGGATAATATCAGAGCTAAGATTTGAATCCAGTCCCTCTGACTCCAATGCCAGGGTACTTTCTATAGTACCATAATGCCTTATTGTAATAGATGATTTTGCTTAACTGTTTTTATTTTGCCACAAGCTAGGATTCATTTGGTCACATGGAGTTGGGAGTATATCTGGAAAAAGAGAGGACATCCATTAAACTTATTTGAAAAGAAAGCATATGCATCAGCAAAACACATGAATACAGGATCCTTTGTGCATATTCATTTATTCAGAATTTTGCGATGTTCAGTTAGATAAAAGCTTATTTTTCTTCCTTATCCCTTGTGAAAATAAACCATTCTATCTGAGCTTCTTTGTCAACCCCTTCAGATGTATACCTGGAAATCTCAACTAGAACCACTGAGCAGAAATCTAATGGATCCCAATACAATTATTTTTCTAGTAATAAGAACAATTACTAGTTAGAAACCTTTAGGAGCCTTTTCCCAGAGATATAACATAAGTGGGTGGAGATGTCATATTTTATTTTGTTGTTCAAGTCAGAAACATGAAGTATTTGTAATTTTTTTCTCCTACTGCTCCTGAGGGGTGGACAAATTTAGAACCTGGTTCTTCCAGTTAGCTTATTTGTACACTTTGGGATTTCAAATTTCTTGTGGAGATTCAAATGTACAATATAAACTAAGCAAGTCTTCTTCTATTTCTATTTATCACCTGTCATCTATGCACCACAATGCCCTGGCAAAACCAACCAGGATCTTGCAAGGATTGCAGAGAAACTGTTCTACCTTAGGGTGGATGAATAAGTTAGGAAGAAAGTAGCAAATCTTCCCTATTCTGAACTGTGTCTCTATCCTCATTTGGAGAGAGCTATTCTGGGATTTCCTGAAATAAAGGGTCTCATGTCTTTCCAGTCATAATAGAAGGGAAATAAAAACCATATGGGTCCTTGACAAAATGACCCCTCTCTTATTGGCTGTGGAACTGTGGGAAGTTTAAAGCAGCTTTTACTCCATAAAAGTTGTAAAGATAGAATTTTAGTAAAAAATCTGCTCCTTATTGGAGCAGAACAAAGGTCTGGGGAATGAATCACAAAGGGAGACCTGGGGTGGAGGGAAAGGTTGCTTAGCTTCTTTGTCATTTCAACTCTGCAAATGAGCTAAGAACCTGAGGCATGCTTCAGTTAAGGTACAGGAACTTAGTCCAAGAGTTGGGTAGAAGCTTTAACATGGAGAAAGCTATCTGAGTCTGTTTTTTTGGGTTAAGTGGCTATAAGGGAGGCTGGTTCCAGAGGATGATAAGCTTTGTCACTGAGACTAGAAAGACACTAGAAGGACTAAGCCTATATGATAGTTAGAACAGGGCAGCTAGGTTGATAGAGCACCAGTCCTGGAGTCAGGAGAACTTCAAATCTGACCTTAGACACTTAACACTTACCAACTGTGTGACCTTGGGCAAGTCCCTTAGCCCTGATTGTCTCACATTCAGTGCCATCTCCAGTTATACTGATTCATATCTAGCCACTAGATCCAGATGACTCCAGGAGAGAAAATGAGGGTAATGGCCAAGCACAGCCCTCCCTCATTCAAATCCAATTCACTTTCTTGTTAAGGAATCACCTACCTGATGATCATCATCAGGCAAATCTCAACTTGAGGCACACTGAAGCATCTATGTCAAGATGCTTGGCTCCATCAAGTACATTTGAAGTGAGCAAAAAGTCAAGAAGTCAAGAAGACTCATCTTCCTGGGTTCAAATGTGACCTCCAACAGTAGCTGTGTGACCCAAGACAAGTCATTAACTCTATTTACCTCAGTTTCCTCATTTGCAAAAAGAACTCCAGATAGAGTCATGAAGAGCAACTGAAAAATGACTGAACAAAGGGAACATTAAGTGAAAGCAGCTACAATTTAAGGATAAAATGAGCTTTAACAACCAATCAGTGAGTTTCAGAGTTAGAACTTGTCTCCCTGCCAGCCCTATGCTTAATGGAAAATAGGGGAGGGTCCATGTTTATTTTTCCTGGCTTAGGGAGCAGTTTTTCCCCACTCCCCTACTCAGTACTGAGTAATGCTTTAATTAGTCTGCTTCATTTGAAGTTAGAGGGAAGGTCCCTTGGGTTCCTCCAGGATGCTATAACCACTACCACTCTCCTGGACAATGTTTAGGGACAGGACAGGGTGAACTGAACATAATTCACAGTGGGGAATATAAAGAGGACCTTCAGTCCTCTTTTTTCACCCCTTTTTCCCATAGTAAACTTAACTTTAGCTCTTCCTTGTCCCTAGCCTCTCTGCCCTCAATTTTCCTGATCCTCTGGAACTTCTCAGATGTAGCATATTAGGAACTTCCCAAGGGATCCAGATTCAAATCTAGATTTATTACCAATTTTTTTTCATCCAAAAAATGAATAGGTTGGGTAGATGACCTTTGAAGTCCCTTCCAAGATTAAGATTATGATCTTCCATCTTCCAATCCTCCTTGTAATTTAGCATTTTTCTGAAGACCCAGTAGTGACATTGTTTGGCATACTTTCAAAAGTTGGCTTACATCTTCTCTCTTATTCCCCAGATACATGAGGCCAGGAGGAAGAGCTGGCATAGTCCTTAGCCTACATGAGCACTTTCAGAATTTCCTCTGGCATACCTTTCCTTAGCCCCTTCTTTTCCTTTGAAGTTCACTTCTACTTGTTCACATATTTATTGCTGTCACCTAGGGCCCTCTGGTCCTAGCCCCCTCTTCTCAATAAATTCAATCCTTAGTTCATAGCTTTTTTCCTTCACCTTACCCTTGATCTTTTAAAAAATCCTGGTCTCCTACTTCCTCAGCATCTTAATTCCCATGATCTCTCATTCCAATCTACTTCAACCAGATAGAAAACACTACAGTGGTTAAATTTAAGACACCCTACTCCTTCAAAGGAATTTACCCTAACTGCTACAATTCCTAATCATGACTGGGAAAAAAAATCACTTCTTGGGGAAAAATATAGGGTAGAAAGAAATGAATCAAGGGTTAAGATAGAACTTCCAAGACTTCAATGACACAGAAGCAGACAAGTGCAAGGTCAATGCCTATTAGTCTCAGGGAGGACTCTTTAGGGTCAGAAAAGCAAATGCCTTCCTGAAGCAGGGGCCCCAGACCTGGATATAAGCCTAGGAAGCAGGTTCTAAAAGGCACTGAGAATCCTAGGAGCCAAGCCAACCCAAATCTACCTTGGCTTGAGGCCCAAGAACTTGATCTAGCATCCAATTCAGACAGGATTAGGGTCAGACTGACTCCAAGAATAAAAGATGTTAGTGAACTAAGAAAGATCAAGGCCCAGTTTCATTTTAACTTTTCATTGAAGAATAGAACAATATCCTCCTATAAATTTTTAAGACTTTTTGAAACCTTCCACTTTTGTTTGTTATTTTAAACCTCTCTCTGTTTTCTTGTGGTTATTAATGGCAAACATCTTTAGAACACTTTGAAGATTTGTGTGCTTATTCTAGAAAGAGCAGGACATAAGAAGAACTGGAATATATGACTTTCCTTCTGTGGGAGGTCTTGGGGAGAGGAACCCAGGGCAGAAGAAATAGAGACAGCAGTATGATAAAGAAAAGGAAGAAGTGGAAATAGAAAGAATTGACCCTTATTTATATAAATGAATCTAGTTATTTACCTGTTGTCTTTCTCTTTAGAATTTAAGTTCTCTAAAGGCAGGGATTGTGTTTGTTCATTCTTTCATTTGTTCATTCATTCATCCATTCAGGATCCCTAGGGTTTGGTATGGTGTCTAGCACAAAATTAGTATTAATAAATTCTATTTGGATGATTCACCCACTTAGAACTAGGAAGTGTCTCTGGATATTTAACATTAGCAAGGGGTTCTAAGTTTTCTACTACTGCATAGGACTAATAGGAATATCTACTTAATTGGGGGCGCGTTTTAGAAAATATCCAGTTGACAATACTTGGGGATAAAATGTTAACCATGTATTGCAAGCTATACTTTAGTCTAACTTTTAAGGTAACAGAATAGTCTTCTCCTAGTTGTGTTATAACTATAAAAACTCTTTCCTTATCTAGATATCAATAGCTTAATAGACCAAATTAACTGCTAATGGAATGATAGGCCTTGGTTGTTCTCTGCCAGTATTGCTCAAGAAATAGGAGATGGTTATATAATGGTGACTATTGTCAGTGTTGGTTCTGGCTCAGCTGGCAGCATTTGAAATCTAACATCTCATAGTACTGATGTGGTCCAGGGTAAAGCATGGGTGTGGTTTAAGGCTCATCTAGTCAGCTAGCAGGGTGAGAATGAAGAGATTTAATACTTAGTCTAAGGTTCCAAGGTTTTGTTTAAGAAGCCAAGGTGCAAGAAACCAAATCAAACCATCAGGAAGAAAACTTCAGATCTAGCAAAGTCTAATTTTAAGTGGGCTGGACAGATTCCAAATTTAAATATTAAATATAATCAATCTGAGCCAGGTTGATGTTGCCCCAGAATGGCAATGCCAATAACCAGGATGGAATCTGACAGGGATCTCTTGTAACAATTGCCCCTTTTTAATCTAGAGCAATTGAATTCTGACCGTTCTCACCCTCTCTGGACATACACTTTGATTTAAAGGGTCTTGCTGCTTCCAACATGCCTTGGCAATTTTGAGGTCATGCTTTAAATTGATGTTAGATTGCATTAGGTGAACAATAATGTCATGAAAAGAAGTGAGATATAGCATAAAGAGTGCTGAATCGGGAATCAGAGAACTCTGAACATTTACCATCCACATAACCTTGAGGAAGGTCACATTGAATTTCTTTAGGTCTCTTTATCCTTATCTATAGCATGAGGGAGATAGACTTCATGATCTCTAAGATTCCTTCTAGCTTCAAATTCTTTTCTATGAGGGAGCATCTCCGTAACTAGCTAATCTCGGATCCAAATAGTACTTTCTCAGCTCTAATGGCATAGTATGCTTGAGAAAGTAGATATATATTTTATATGTTTATGATCCTTTCACTTTTCTGTGCACAGGGCAAGCATCTCACTTGCCTCCCAATTGTGATGACTTTGTTAGGGTGGTAAAAAATCTAATGTTCTACACTGTTCTACCTATATCTGGAGTATTGTATTCTGTCCTAGGCACCATATTTTTAAAGACATTGATAAGCTGGAGAGTATAAGGAGGTGGTGAAGCATCTTGAGCTCATATGAAGATTGGTTGAAGGAACTGGGAATGTTCAACCTAGAGATGAGTATTTTAAGAGGGGCATGATTTTATTTAGTCATTTCTAATCCTGTCTGACTCTTTATGTCCCTATTTGGGGTTTCCTTGACCAAGAGTGGTTTGATATTTTTTTCCATTTTGAAGATGAGGAAACTGAGGAAAACAAGGTTAAATGACTTGCCATGGTCACATTTATTTGTGTCTAAGGCCAGATTTGAACTCATGAAGCGGAGCCTTTCTGATTCCAACCTAATGCTCTATCCACTTTGCCACCTAGCTGCCCCCAACAGGGACAAAATAATTGCTTCAAATATTCAAAAGACTGTTTTGTGAAAGGAGATTGAATATGTTCTGCTTGGCCCCAGAGGGAAACACTAGGAGTGATGAGTTGAAATTGAAAAGAGGCAGAGGTTCAGTTTTGGTATAAAGAAAAACCTTAGATACCATTAAGGCCATCCAAAAATGGATTGAGACAAAGTAGGTATCCAGCTATAATGGAGGAATGGCTAAAAAGATGTGTAATATGACTATAATGGAGCATAATAATGATGATGATGATACAGTGATTACTATAGGACAAATGTCTAACCTCATTTTATCCTCACAACATTGATATAGTATTTTAAATTTTGCAAAGCACTTTGTAAAAACTATCTCATTTTATTCTTATATCAACTCTGCAAAGTAAAAAATCATGATCTAAAAAGTATCATTATTCCTATCTATAAATTAGGAAACTGAGGCTTAGTGAGTAGACATGGCCTGCCTAAAGTCCCTTAGTTATTAAGACTAAATTTATTATTTAATAACAACAATAATAAAGTTATTATCAAGGCTAAATTTATAGTCAGATCTTCTTGATTCTAGACACAGTTCTCTATTCATCTAGACTGCCTGAATATTATTACTCCACATGAAATGACAAGTACAGAATTCAGAGAAATGTGGGAAAACTTGAATAAGCTGATGCAGAGTGAAAAAAAGTAGAACCAAGAGAACTCTATATAATGACCATCAAAATGAAATTGAAAATTACAGTAAAAGTCATCAGTTATCAGGTTAAATGTAATATATAATTTTTGTTTCACATTCCTGACAAGAAAACTCACTACTCTTCTTTCAATAGAGAAGCAAGAGGAAGGAATTACAGGGACAGAAAACTGCACACATTGTTAGTGTCCAGTATCTTCTTTGATTGTTTTTGTTTTTTGTTTTAAGAGTGGGTCCTGAGTGGGAGGTAGAGTTATTGGAAAAGGAATGAGATAAAAACAGAAAACAATGATAAAACATTAAAAATTAAACACCACAATAGAATAAACCAAAATAGTGGAATGAGTTATTGGGTTAGGTAATGGGTTCACTTGTATCAGACATCTTCAAGGAACTGGACAACTTCTTTTATGGGGTGTTGCATTCTAGTTGGAGTAATGGTTGGATCAAATGGTTACTGAAACCTCTTTTTATTTTTCAACTCTTGAGTTCTATGGGTAGATTGGGGAGGATGGATCTGGTCCAAGAGTTGGGAATTTGAAGCCTGAAGTCTTTTTGTGACACTTAGTATGGATTTTTCACATATTTATCCCAACAAAAAGAAATTGGGTCATGAGTGTTGCTAGCATGCCACACAAAATTATGTAGTCTTCAGCCTGTTGGGGGCACCTTGAATGATTTTTCATCTAATTAAAAAAAAGTTTCTCTATCTCTGAATTCTAGCTAGTTTAGTAGAAATATAAATTGATGGAATGAAATGAATGTTCTAGACTGGGAATCAGATGACTTAGGTTTGAGATCCAGACTTAGCACTTACTGTTGACCTTTGACAAATCTAATCCTCAGTTTCCTTATCTGTAAAATGAAAATTAAAAATAGTTGCAGTAAAAAGAAATACTTGGGGGCAACTAGGTGGTGCAGTGGATAGAGCACCAGCCCTGGAGTCAGGAGGACCTGAGTTCAAATCTTGTCTCAGACACTTAATAACTACCTAGCTGTGTGATCTTGGGCAAAGTCGGTTATCCCCACTGCCTTGCAAAAACCAAAAAAAAAAAAAATAAGAAAGAAATATTTGCACTGCCTAATTCACAGGATCATTACAAGGACTAAATGAAATAAGGCATAAAAAGTGCTTTGCAAACTTTGAGACACCACATAAATGTCAGCTATTATTATTAGATTATTATTTTAGATGATTTATATTTATATTATTAGATTGGCAAGTCACTGAAACCTTTTGTTTGTAGATCACTAATCAGTTTAGGCTATGAAAATGAGCCCTCATCATTTAGTCAAAACAGAGAAAAAGAGTGAATAAAACAGATCCCCCCCCCTTTAGTAATTCTGAAAAATAAAACAGTTGCTCAGTTCAGATTGTCATGGTTAGGTCATCTTCTCCTAGCCCTAAATAATTCTATGCAACACTTAATCTCTGCACATGAGATCATGTAATACATATTCATCTCTAGTTTCAATTATATATTGCACTTCTCCATTGCATATAAGTTAGAGCCCATGCTAAAGTTCTTCTACTGCATCTGAGACCTTGTTCTCCTCTATAGAATTGATAGGCTGGAAAATCATTAACCTGGAATTATGACTATACTCTACCAGAAACAGGGAGAGGAGATGGACTATAATGGAGATCATAACCCTTGTCTAACACAAATATTGGAAATAATAGAAAAAGGGAAAACCAAAAAGACAGGAAGATGACAGGATTTTTTTTTGAGTAAACATTTTCAGATTACACTTTTAACAAATCCAGATTAAGATGCCATCTGAGATTCCAGTCTTGAAGATATCATCTTATATAAGAGATGAAGCTCAAGTTCTAAGGTTGGGAAGAAGAGAGCCTCATCAAGTTGCTCTTCTTCTCTGTTGGATTTCTGTGAAGTCCCCTCCCCTCATTGCTTTTTAAGTTTTTATATATTTTAGAGCACTTCTTTATGCATATCTTGATCCACTCAGCTTAATGTAAACTCCTTGATGGGATTCTTTTATTTTTATTTTTATCTCCTCCATAGCTAGCAAAATGTTTGACACTTCTAGTATGTTGAGATAATGTTTATAAGATGATTTTAAACCTTAAAGTGCAATAAGATTATTATTATTATTATTAATGATTTTAATAATAGTAAATAAGTAATTAAGGAGTTTGATAAGGCTTTCTTTTGGAACACTTTTGATCTAATAAAGGTATATTATTAATATTGTAAAATAACAAAAATATTTAATAATAATAACAATAATAACAAGATCAATACTAATAATAATGGCACTAATTTGATATTTCATATTCAGAATCTATCTCTGGCACTTTCAGCTTTGTTTGTTACATCTTGATGGACTTTCTTCTTTCAGAGAGCAAGCTGGCAATGGATCCAAATAGTACTTTCTCAACTCTAATGGCATAGTATGCTTGGGAAAGTAGATATATATTTTATATGTTTCTGCTCCCTTCACTTTAGTCTAAATGACTAAAATGACACTTTAAACTATTTGGCCACCATAGCATATTATCAGCTTTGTAAACATGGACAAAAAGTCTCTGGAGGCTTGCAAATAATTTGCCTTTCAGTGAATAGGTACTCTCTCTGTCAGTGAAAGCAGACTCAGAAAAGTCAGTCTTAAAACTAAAAAGTCAGACTAAACCCTATAAAACTGCTAAAAGAGATTTGTTTCTCTCTTTGAATGAAATGAGCTGGTGTTTAATAGACAAGTATACATGGGTTTAACTAAGGTTTTGATTCAGACAGTATGGTAGTTTTATACCACAACAGTTAAGCATCTGAGGTTGGACTTGAATTTAGGTCTCTCTGATCCCAGGTCCAGTACTCTACCTTGCCCATTGAAATGCTCCTGAGTCTGACAATTTCTATGATGGATAAATCATTTTATTTCCGTGAGCTTCGGTTTCCTCATCATCAAATGAAGATTATATTTGCATGGTCTTCCTCCTGGGTCAGATGTGAGCAAAATACTACATAAACTAATGAGACATGTTAATATGAGAGATAATTATGACATAGTGGAAAGATCACAGGGTCTGGAATCAGTTTCTGCCCTTATCATTTATCAGCTGTGTGATCTTGGAAAATTTATTTAACCCCTCTGGGTCTCAGTTTCCTCCTCTGTAAATTTAGGATAATAGATTAGAAGACCTTTACATTTTGTTCCAGTTCTAAATTTCTGAGACAATTCTTATTACTAAGTTGTTAGTAGCTGATTTAGTAACTGATTTCTTCTATGTGGCAATTCTCCCCTTGCCTTAATTTTCTTCTCTCACTCTAGCTTTTCCCTCTTGTATCTAGTTTTAATAACATCCTGTGACTGGTGGTAAGCCATTCCACTCAAAGCACTTTGTAATGACAGCTGATTTATCTCCTCTGCAAAGTAACTCAAATATTCCCACCCACCTCTCTTCATTTCAGAGTATTCTCTCCTTTGAAAAGGAAGTTCCAGTGTGCAGAAAGATGACATACTTTTCCCAGTGTCTAAAATCCAGAAAGCTGCTGCTTACCCCAGCTGTTGTTTTAGAGAAGAGAATCCTCAGGAGTCATGAGCTTTGTATGCCAACTTTTTGACAGCTTCACCCCAAACACATACAGATCACTTCTTATAAGTGGTTTAAAATAATGCACACCATTCTGAAAGTCAAAATTTACCCAAATGTATTCTCCATGGATATATTCAGGAAAACTGGACTTTCCCCTTTGACCCAAACCTTCTTTTATTTTCAATAGCTTTTGGACAAAACAACTTGTATATACATACATACACAATCTTAAGTAGTTTGGAGTGGATGGACAAGGATTTTTGCTGTTGGGTTGTTTCAGTCATATTTGAACCTCATTTGGGATTTTTTTTGGAAAAGATACTAGAATGGTTTGCCATTTCTTTTTCCAGCTCATTTTACAGTTGAGGAACTGAGACAAATAGGATTAAGTGACTTGCTCTGGAACATGTAGCTGGTAATTGTCTGATGCCCAATTTGAACTCATGAAGATGAGTTTTCCTGATTCCAAGTCTAATGACTTCCCCACTTTTGACTGCTCGGAAGATGTTTAGGCCTCACTTTCCTCATATGTAAAACAAAGGGGTTGGACCAAATTTACCTCACTAATCTCTCCACCCCTGCCCCTCCACTTTCTTTGTGTTAGCTTTCTTTCCTCCAATCTGCACCAATGCCAGAAGGCCGAGGCTCCCCAAGAGGGCTACAAACTAGCCTTTACTAGTATGTTTCCCATTACAAATCAGTCAATTGACTCAATTAACTTTTATCAAAAATATTGACTCAAAAGACAAAGAAAGCAATCATTATAAAGCATTCCACCCATAGACCCGAGGTACTTTCCTACCAAAGTATACAGCATCCTTGATAGCAAGTGAACATAAACCTAAAATACCATGATAGTGATGCACATCCTTATAACCATTCTACTTCTCACTGTGTTTTGTTAACATATCCTCTGTCCCAACAGCATATTGTAGCTTAATGCATGGCAATTGTATGAAATAACTTAATTACTAAACCTAGATTAGATGAAATAAGAGCAGCAATTAAGGAGCTATTTAATTATGAATAATAAATGCTGAAGAACCCTGAAGGCACTAAAACACACACAAAACAAGTTACAGAAATATTATTTAATAATGCAAAGGATGGCAAAAGTAATACTTTTGTCTCAAATGTTTTTAAATGGAGATAGATATACTCAGAATGGAACCTCAAAAGAACATTTGTGAACTTGCTGGTATGAATCAAAACTAGTAGACCAACTATATTAAAACAAAGTGATTTTAAAAGCTAGTCTCTGCTATAATGTCTAGGAACAAACATTCAACCACAATATTTGACAGAGTATAAAGCTGAATATCAAGAACTGAATAAAACAGTATAATGTATGACATTGCCATGATAAGGACCACTGGAGAAGCTGTGGAACTATATCGAAATACTCCCAAGAACAGGCACCAAACATTTCTATGGTAGAAGAGGAACAAGAAAATCATTGAAAAATGACAGAAAGACTTTGCAAGATTACATCAATATCTAGCTAGTATGCACAGGAGAAAAAATAAATATCATATTGATTAAAGCCAAATAAAACAGAAACGTGGAAAGGCATCAGGAAAGTAGAAGTACATCAGAAATTCTTGATAATTTTGATCAATAATCAAAAGTTTAAGAGGATACAAGGGAGCAAAGAAGTATAAAAGACAAAATGAAAAGCAGCATCAATCAAAAACTATAGTATAGAGGCTGAGAATCGAAGAAATTGAAGGAGAGAAAGAATCCTTGAAGGATTTATGTTAAACTATATTATGGAAAGAAGTATGTTTTAATGAAAGTACAATTTGGATTAGATGAAAAACAGAAATCATGTGCTCTTAATACATGAACAACAGATCTTTTGAATCAAAGAAATTTGAAAAACATAATTATTAGGTTCCAGGACTTCATAGAAGTGCATGATTTACTGCTTCCTCTCTGATGCAAGACTAATCCCATCTTTCTTAAAACAGAGGAATCACATATGAGAATACTGCTGACTCCTACAAATACAGGCCAATTAACTATCTATGTACTTTATATAAAATATTAATAGCATCACTCAGAATTCTTCAAGCCCTTTAAAAAACAATATATTAGCTGAGAAAAAAAGTGTTCCCAAAGTCCCAGTGTTGTAAAGAACATTATTGATCCTGTTATTATTGAACAAACTTCCATAAAGCACTATATCATTTATATGATACTTTATTGACTAACACAAAGTCTCTGATTCAGTTCTGTACTCATGACTTAGTCATATGCTGCAAATATATAAAAGTGATACAGAGTGAAAATATTTTTATAGTTATAGAGAAAACTTTTCTCTTTTTAAAATGTCAATAACACAACAATATTGAGTCATTGACATAAAGCACAATAATATCTAGGGTAAAAGTTTAAGTCTGCTATGATTTCCCTACCACTCAATGTGTTATCACTCCTGAAAAAAAGTGAGTATGACTTATAAGTCAAAGGAGTCATTCTAAAACATCATATTATTCACGATATATATATATATATATATGATATTATATATATATATATATATATGATATTGTATCCATTCAGTGTAATGCTCCACTGAAAAAGCACTTTAAATAGCTACATTATCTTATAGAAACTTTCTGTAACAATATAAAAATGTCATTTGGACTTGATAAACATAAACATCTTAATTTGTGACAAGAAATAATAAAGACTGAAGTTTTTATCATGAATACAGAGGTCAAATTGAGCCAATGGATAAAGGAGATAAAATCATTTTTCTAGGTGTGATCCAACAAGCATAAGGCTACCAAAGAGGTTATGACTGAATATGCTGAGATTATCTTGTTAAGAGACAAAGTGGGGAAATCACTGAATATGAGTTTAATGGGAAGAATGCATTTAGAATAATTAAAGCTCACACTGTACCAGTCTTAACTTATTCTTTTGTCATGGTAAAATGGATGACAATGGATCTAGGAAATGTCCAAACAAAAAAATCTGTACAATGCTAATGGAAAACAGAATATATCAATCAAACACAGCCAGAGAAAGATGAACATTTCCTCCACAAAAAGGAATAAGGGGATTGACAGATATTCTTAGACCACATTATAAACAGGTTTAAAATGTCTAGAAACATTTTTGAAACAGACTTCATCAAGCAATAGTAAAGGTTGAAAACAGATATTTGCCACTGGATTTGTCAAATGCAACTGAAAGTTGTCTTTGGATGAAGTCTGTGAAACAATTAGAATCCAAAATTAAAATCACAAGATTGAATTTTTATGATTAATATTGACATAAATTCAACCAACAACATGTTGACTAAGAAGAATCAAATAAATGGCCATCTTGAAGATTTGGTTTTTGAAATAAAGAGATTTATGATAGTGATTAATGATTTGATCGCTGGCACTGGAAATTATAGAAAGTTTATTCTTAAGATAAAGTGATAAATGCTAATCATTTATTGAAGTGATAGAAGTGTGTAAAGTCAGTGAAGTTTGAAAACATTATTATCTATTGAATATTGAGAAAGGCACAGATGGCTAGAAACTTGCATCCTTTATAAATTAATACAAGAAATCCTTTTACTATAAATAAAAATCCCTAAATATCTTTGAGAATACAAGAAATTGACTCTACCAAGTTAGATCAGCATTATGGAAAACTATTGTTTATAATTTAAGTCATAATATTCAGTTATAAAATTTTAAAAATAATTTAAAAAATAGATTTTACCATACCAAATATCCATAATCTCCACATATAATATTGAAAAGTTCTCAAATATAAAGACACAGAGGCAAAAAAAAATTTAACCTTTTGGGAATAAAATGAGATCCTTGTCACTCTCATTATCTAATCTAGTACTGGAGTTGTTCCAAAGGGTTTTCAGGAAAATTGTCAGTCAGTTAATCCACATTTTAAGTGCTTCATAGGAACTAAGTAACATACTAAAACCTAGGAATACAAATATAAGTAGAAAAAAAGATAATTTCTATACTGAAGAAATTTATATTCTAATAGGGGAAGATAATTCCTAATAGGAAACTGAAAAATGGGGGTGAGGGAAGGGGTGGGGCAAAAGGTACCCTGCATGGAGCCATAATCGAGGAAATCCAGAGTGCAGTCTAAAGAAAAAACTTGGGTCACTTCTTAAATGGAGGTTCTGGAAGGAGTTATCCAATCAGAAAGAGTGGCTTTAGGAGCTCTAAGGTACTTCTAATACATGAATTTTGGGGTTAGAATGAAGTTTCAGGATCAAGAGTTGGAGAAGGTCAAGGAAGTCTGGACTAACCTTGGAGATGCCACCCTTCTACCCTCAAAAGACACGTGTAGCAAGAAATGAGGGGTCTGAAATCAGAAGGAGTGTTGCTCTTCTTTGTACCAGAAGTTCTCCACATCTCATTTTGGATTAGGAGATTGGGTTGGTAGCAGGAAATGGAAGTTTTCTTGTGCTGGCATAGACGGAAGTTTTTGTTTTGGCCTGAGGTCTTCTTGTCTGAGGATGCTGGTTATGAGGCAGCAGAAGGAAGTAATAGACTCCCTGCAGAGGGGGAAGTCTTTGGAGGCAGATTGAAGATTCCTCAGATCATTTCTTTCTGAACCGTAATAAGGAAAAAAAATGAGATAACAGTGATGGGTATGATGATTGTAATAATAATGATAATAGCAGTAGCTGACATGTATATGTCTCTTTAAGATTTACAAAAGTGTTTTCCCCAATAGGCCTATGGAAGAATTAATGAAAATATTATTATACCCATTTTATAGCAATGAAGAAAGTGAGTCTCAGGAACATTAAATGATTTCAATTGTACTACTAGATAAAAGGACATTGCTTGCATCTGTTTCCTTGTATATTTTCTGATAAGATATACTCCATTGTTTTTCTTATTTTGAGTAAGTATATAGATTTATTCTACATATAAAGGTATGTCTACATGTATAAAGTGGCTTGGAGAAAATAATTTTAATTAAAGTCAACCAGATATTTTGAAAAATAATTAGCTAAATATAGACTGTTATTATTAACCAAATGTTTCAGCAGGATTCATCATTTCTCACCCTCTATGACACCTTTGTTTGTTGACAAAACTTCTATGCTTGACTTCCTTCTAACTAGACCAAATATACAAACTCTGAAGTTGTGTTGATCCTAGGTAAGTTATTTCACAAATATTTGCCTCAGTTTTCATCTGTAAAATGGGACACAATGGAGAAGGAAACAAAAACCATTCCAGTATATTTGCCAAGAAGACTCAAGTCTGTGCAGTCATGAGGAAAGAGTAGGATATGACCAAACAATTGAATGACAAAAACACAGTGCCTTGCTCATAGTAGGCTCTTAATAAATGCTGGTTGAATGAATGAAAGTCACTTAATGTCTTTGGGCCTTAGTCTCCTCATGTGTAAAATCAGGGCATTAGATAAGATAATCACCAAGATTACATCTAGTTCTTGTTTGTATAATTGCAATTATGATAAACTCTCAATTATCTAATCCAAATAGATACCCTAATTAAATTATCCTAAAAGTAGCAGTAGGTAATTTAACAAATCATTTACATTTGGGTTTTGAATGCATTATGCTGAAAAGTGTTTTATTCTCTCAGTTTCAATCTTTTACCTAAAAATTATTCCAGGAATTATTAGGGTTTATTTGGGGGCAAATTCCACTAATTTGCAGTTTGGAAGCACAGGTCCTAGTTTGTACTAGTTTGGACAGCTATGTCCCATTGAAATATGAACCATCAAGGGCACATAGCTCCATCAAATGTTGAAGGTTATACCTCAGAGGGTGCTTCTTTGCTCAGAAAGCAAACCTCCTTCAAGAACATTAATTCCCAAAGTCTAAAAACCTTCTCAAACATTTAGATTACATGAAACATAAAGTTTACATCAAATATAAACTTGAAGTTTTTGGAGCTAAATCCCTGACTATTTACAGTGAAGGTGCTGAAGTTTATTGGAGAAAGTGCTTACTTCTTTCAGGTTTATCAAAATGTGACAGTCAGTATTTCGGAACCAAAATGTCACCTCTCAGTCCCAGATCAGAGACCCTCATTATCAAGACCTCATTTGTTGTTTTTACTTTTTCCTACAAGCTTTTAATATCAATATTTCTGTAGAGAATAGCCCTTTCCAATATACCTACCACATTTCCCCAAGTAAAAGATGCATCCTTTTTCAAAAAATTTGGGGTCTCAAAACTGGGAGCGTCTTATACAGTGGTTACAGATTTTTTACATGCATTTCCTGCTTTTTTTGGCTTGTTATCTTTGTGCTCATTGTTTCACATCTGTTACTGGTATATTAAGTGATGTTTTTTGCCACACTCTGCCCAGAAATGGCTCAGAAAAGATTTTTGTACAATGCTGATTTCAAGTTTAAAGTGATCCAGTTTGCATAAATGAATGGAAATCATGCTGCTGAATGTAAATTTTGGTCCTCCTCCAACTGAGAAAATAATCTGAGACTTGGCTACAGGAAGAGGAAACCCTACTGAAAAAGGCCCCAGCAGAAGAAGGCCATGAGAGCCAAGAGATATGGAATGAAGAGCAAAGGGCAGCTGGAATTCCTGTGTCCACAAAGATGGCTCAGCAGGAGGCAAGAATTGCTGATGAAAAAAGAAATGACTGATTTCAAAGGAGGACATACTTGGTGCTTCAGGTTCATGAAATGGAATGGACCAAGAGAATGCATCCATGCACCAGACTTGCCCAAAAGATGCCTGAAAGCTATGAGCAGAAGGTCCTTGAATTTCATGATGAATAAATGAGTTCAATATATTTATGTAATATGTTTTTTTTTCAAATTTTGGGTCCCAAAATTAAAGTGCATCTTATACATGGGGAAATATGGTAGCAATTTTGTGGGGATTTTGTGGCTATGTGTGTGTGTGTGTGTGTGTGTGTGTGTGTGTGTGTGTGTGTGTGTGTTTTCTGGCCCAGAAGATTTACCTTTCTGATTAAGCTTTGTTTAATCTAATATTAAAATGAGTATGAATTCTTTAAGCACATAACACTGGTGATGGTGAGGAGGGAGTTCAAAAGTGTTCTTGATGAGAGGGGAAAGATAATCTGGCATTTCAATTTTGCCATGAATCATTCACAGATCATGGGTACAGATATCTAGAGCTGAAGGGACCTTAGAGGCCATAAGTCCTACCCCCCCCCCCATTTTACAGATAAGGACACTAAAGTTGAGAGATTAAGGGACTTGGCAAAGGTCAACCAGCTTGTAACTAAACTATCTTTTGCAGGCCTTGAACTTTTGGTTTTCAATGCTTTCTTCCTGTGTCACCTAGGAGATTTTATAATTGACTATATATACATACAGTTTGAAAATGAATGGATATGTTTATAAATTCACATGTATTTATGTGATTCTTGTTGTAAGTTCTTGAATCTGAAATCATATCCTAACATTTGAAGGCTACTAATGTTCAGCTTGGTAAAGCAGAAATGTTGTAGGGGGAAGAACAAACTACTGGAATAAATTATGATATTCTGCATTATCAAGTGGGTGGCATATAATCATCTCTCCTGATTCCCTGAGATTATTATGCATTCAGGATATTATCGTATGATTATATGCTTTCCTAGTCATCTTCATTGAAAATCCTGTCAAACTGAGGTGTAGAACTATTGGTTTTTCATATGTAGTTTTATTTTCTATACAAGTATTTTGCAGCAACAATCAGGCGAGTTTTCCCCCTTGAAATTGTTTCTTGAATTCAGACATGGATAGGTCCATTTGCTTACATTTATAATGATAGCAAAGGGAATGTTTGTTTCAATGTTGACTAAGCTCTATTCAGCTTGAGGGGCCAGTGAAATAGTGCACATCAATAGCAAAGGGAGTAAAGTATGAATGATAAACATTTGTCATATTCTCAGTTAGATTTTGATGATTGTTTATTTTTTTTGGAAATAACTCATTTAAACCCACTTTAGCATCTGATCTCATTTCAGTATGATGAAAGGAATGTAGCACCTTAGAGAATCATTGGATCATAGTTGGAGAAGTGGAAGGGACCTCAGAAGCTATGTTACCCTCATCCTCACTCATTTTATTGACTAAGGAACTAAGGACTAGATAGGCTAATTGACTTGCCCAAAGTACTCCAGGTATTAAGTGTCAGAGATGAGATAGGTACCTAGGTCTTCTGATTTCTGAGTTGAGGCTTTTTCTTCTCCACAACTAAAAAAATGTGATATACGCTGATTCTTCCCCTCCCCCAAACCCCCAAACATTTTTCTCTCCAGTCTCCTCCACCCCAAGAGATTCCTAAAGAGATCCTTTATTAGCTTCCTGATTGCAAATTCTTTTATTAAGTAGAGTGGGCTATTAAATCTCATCTTTTGTTCTCTTTCTCTGCACCAGAGCCATAATTGGGTAAGGAAGGAGGTGGGGCAAGGAGAAATAGGCATTCTTTGGTCTGTTTTCAAGGCAAATTCTCTAAAAACATTTAGCTATTAAAGCAACAGAGGAATATTAGTAGAAGTGCTCTAGTAGGCCTGCTTGATTTTCAAAAGTATGTATTCGTGTAGGAATATGTACATATGAAAACCTCTGATTCCTTTGACTAGAGTTGTGAGACACCAGATCCCCAAACTATAGTTAAAAACGTACCCTGAAGTATCAACAATGTCAAATAAAAAAGACCTGATTTTTACTTCCACTGTCCAAAGTGTCACAAGCAAATATTTCAAACAAAGCTTTTAACAACCCCATCCCTATCTTTTCCTGTCCCTGACACAGCAGAGAGAACAGTATATTTGGCAAAGGACAACAGCTTACTGCAGCTAATCTTTGAAATATTAAACATGGTTTTCCTCATGCTTTAATTTATCCAATTCATCGATAAATCAGTGTTTAATTAAACTTAAGTACTCAGCTGTCAAATTGTTCTTCCCGAAGTCCAGATCTGACCAGATTAGCTCTCTTTCCTCCCCATCCTCCATTCTATAAACTATATTGGCTCCCTATTAAAATCCTTCATAACTTGAATGCTTCCTACTTTTCTAGTCTTTCTTAATCATACTCCTCTCCACATACTCTATAATCTAATGGCTTTATTCTCCTTTCTGCTTTTTGCATACGAAATACTGCATTATCTGTCTCTTAAAAGTTTTTCCTGGCTGTCTCCCATGCTTGTAATGTTCTCCATTCTCAACTCCAACTCCTAGTTTCCCTGGTTTCCTCCAAGGCCCAATAAAAATCCTATCTTCTTCAAGAAGTCTTTACCAGTCCTCCTTAATGAGAGTATCTTCCTTCTGAGATGATTCTTCAATTTATCTTCTATTGATTTTTTTTGTATATAGTTATTTGTGAACTCTCCCATTGAATTTTAAGCATCTTGCAGTCTATTATTGTATCCCCAGCACTATGTGTCTGATACAAAGTATATGCTTATGACTATGTACTGAGTTTATACAAAAAAGGAAAGAGAGTCCCTAACTACAAAAAATTTAAATCTAATGTTGGAGAAGATCTAGATATAGATATGTAAAAAACACATGCAAAACAAATACAATATAAACTTAGAAGGGAAAGTCTTAGCAGCTTGGAAGGGGTGGCTAGGAAAGTCATCTTGCAAATGGTAACAATTGATCTGAATCCAGAAGAAAACAGGGGATTTTGAAAGGTGGAGATAAGGAGTAGGTAAGCATGGGGAATAGCCAGGGGAAAGGATAAAGATGGACCCTCATGGATAAGGAACAGCAAAAAGGCCAATAGTCCTGGACTGTTGAGTGTGTGGAAGGGAGTAATATGTAAGAAGATTGGAGATAAAAGAAGGGGCCAAGCTGTGAAGAGTTATAAAAACAAACCACACAATTTTATATTTTATCTTAGAAGTAAAAGGGAATTACTAAAATTTATAGGGGGATAACATGGTCAATGCTTGTAGATTGGACCATATTTCCAACAACAATTTCCAACTTATATTTAGAAAGTAGATTGTAAGTAGGACTAGAAAAGCTGGTAGCAGAATGACATAGTGCTAGCCAAGTTTTAGACTGTTATCTTTTGAATCTTCAAGATACAAAAGAAAAAGTCTTCTGGTAGTATAAGTAGATCCCCTATGGAGAATTTGTGATAAAACATAGACAAGAATTATATAGGATGATAAAACATGGAAAGGCTAATCAATATCAGTGGGATTATGGATTGCTAATACATCTTGTGTCAAATTATGTATGTTAACTAGCAAGACTGCTCTATACCCCTTCCTGAGGACTTGCATCATAAAACTGACAACCAAGAGTATGGATTAAGCAAAAGTGATAATAATTCCATTTTTTTTTTTATTTTAACATTCAAGTGTTGAACTACTGGTTAATACTCACTTTGCTAGGCACCATTCCTTTTGTTTGCTTACAAGGCAATCACAGGTCAAATCTGAGATCAGATTTGAAGTCAGGTTCTCCTGTCTCCAAGATTGATGTTCTCTCCATGCCACCTAGTTGCCTCCAAGGCAGCTGTTCTCAGATTAAAAAAAAACTCAAATTTCACATAAAAATACTTTCCATGATGCTGGGGTTCCCCATATGGTCTGTTGTTTCACAAGGATGCTTTTTAGAACCTCTCCCTTTTCTATTGGAAGTACAAACTCTTCCTCACCTCCTTTTATTGCTTTAATAAACATTTTTTTTGGTAACTTCATTGTGGTTTTCATTGCTTGAGCATTTCCCATGACCTCTGAATTTAGGCCCTTTGTGGTCAACATCATCTAGCAGCATATCAAAATCTAGAAAAGAGGGATTCTTTATTTATTTGGTTTCTCTTTTGTTTCATTGGAGAAGGTCTTAAAGTATCATGAACCTCAGTGCAATCACTACAGTGTTTTCCACAAATAGAAATATTTGGAGTACCTCTCCATCTAATGATGGGCTATTTTCCATCTGGAATCTATGCAGGATATTTTTTGTGATAGATAGTATACCTTCAATCACAATAGTATTTGAGGATACTTGAATAAAAGCATTCCTTCAATGGCATCTATCAAGGAATATTGGGGATGGGGAGAAAGGGAAAGTTATATAACCCTTACCTACTACGAGCCAAGGCATTATGATAAATGCTTTTATAAATATTATTTCAAACCTCTGCAGCCAAGAATAGAAGGAATGACAAAAATTGGGGAAAAAAACTTTGGAGTTAAGCTCTCATATAGGATGTGATTAGGCTGGAATATTGTTGTGGTCTAGGAAATAAAGTATTAAGTGCATAGAAGAAAACAGAAGAAAACCAAAAGGAAACAAAGGGAAAAACTGGTTATCTTTGAAAACAATGGGTAGTATTTATTATGTAGATTTTATTGAAATGGAAATTTATTATTTTACATGGAATTCTCTCATTTTTTGCTGTGTACATAGCAATGGGTTTTTTTTTTTTAGTGTTTAGTTTTTTTTGCAAGGCAAACGGGGTTAAGCGGCTTGCCCAAGGCCACACAGCTAGATAATTATTAAGTGTTTGAGACCGGATTTGAACTCAGGTGCTCCTGACTCCAGGGCGGGTGCTTTATCCACTGTGCCACCTAGTCGCCTCTCAATGTTTTTTCTTTTCTCATTTTCTATTTGTTTAAAATGAATTTTTAAAATTACAATAACAGTATTATCTCATTTGATCTTCCCAATCTTCCCAACATCATTTAATAATTTAGGAAACTGAGGTAAATAGAGGTTAAATGGTTTGCCCAGGATCATACAGCTAGTAAGTATAGGAGATCAAATTAGATCTTCCTTACTTCAGGCCCAGTGTTCCCTTCATTGTGCCCTCTAGCTACTCCTGTTTAATTGTAATATATGTGTAGGGGGAGGGGATCTCATTGGAGAAGGACATTTAAAACTGTAATTTTTCCTACCTAGTCAAATATTTTCCCCTTCCAGTCATCAATATTTGAATAAGTAATAACAACAAATGTTTATTTAGTGGTTTAGGTATGACAAAATCTATACTCTTCAAGTATCATTATCCCTATTTTAGAGATTTGGAAACTGTGTCTCAGAGAGGTTTAAATGATTTGCTCATCACTAGTAAATCTTAGAGGGAGGGGGATTCAAACTAAGTTCTATGCTCTTTTTTATTTAATATTTATTTATTCTCATTTTGTACAAGCAATTTTTTTTATACATTAATAAAATATTCTTGTTTAAGAGTAAACAAAATACCCCCCTCCCCTCCAAAACTATAGACTCACTTGAGTGATAAAGTAAAGGGGAGAGAAAAAGATTAAAATGAAAATGAAAAAATAATAGTAACAATTGTAGGTATGGCCAGGTGGCTCAGTGGACAAAGCACCAGCCCTGGAGCCAGGAGCACCCAAGCCCAAATTCGGCCCCATACACTCAACAATCACCCAGCTGTGTGACTCCATGCAAGCCACCCCAACCCTATTGCCCTGCAAAAACCAAAAAAAAAAAAAAAAAAAAAAAAAAGAAAAAAAGCAAAAAAAGACCTAAAATAAAACAAAATAGTAATAATAGTAGGGGAAGCTGGGTGGTGGATAGAGCACTGACCCTTGAGCCAGGAGCATCAGGTCCGAGTCCGGTCTCAGACACCCAACGATCACCCTGCTATGCAGCCCCAGGCAGGCCCCCCAGTCCCATTTGCCCCGCACCCCCCCCAAATAATAATAATAAAAAATGTGCTTCAGTCTGTGTTCCAACACCACCAACTCTGTCACAGGTGGATCACATTCTTTATGATAAGTCCATCACAAAAGTTATTTCCTTATTTTTCCACTGTTGCTATTGCTGATCGCAACTCCCTCCTTTGGTATTTCTCCACTACCATGTACTACATTTTCTCTCTCCTTTCACTGACTCTGCTATAGGGTAGCTGAGTGGTGCAGCAGACAGATCCCTGGCCCTGGGTCCAAGTAGCCCTGAGCCCCCATACCACCCCTTAGGCCTAGCATCCACCTGGCCATATGGTCGTGGACAGGCCATCCAATCCCAGCCCCTTGCAAGAAGTAAAAAAGAAAATGCATTATATCTGACCATTCTCCCTGCATGGTCCACCCTCTCCTCCTTCATTCACATCCCCACCCCTTCCCCCTGTCCCCCCCCCCTTCTTACTCCAAATGTCTATACCCCATTGAGTATATATGCTGTTTCCTCTCCTAGCCACCTCTGATGAGAGTGAAGATTCCCTCATCCCCTGCTTGCCTTCTCCCTTCCATATCATTGCAATAGCTCATTGTAATAAAGAAAAATCTTATATGAAATATCTTGGCCTATTTCCCCCCCCCCACTTTTTCTTTCTCCCGTTACATTTCCCTTTTTTCTATTGACTCCATTTTTACACCATATTTTATCTTCAAATTCAGCTTTCTCCTGTGCTTCATCTATAAAAGCTCCTTGTACCTGCTCTGTTAATTTAGAAGGTTTATATGAGTATTATCAGTGTCATTTTTCTATATAGGAATATATGCAGTTCATGATCACCTTCTCCTCCAATCTTGATGCTTCACCTGAGTCCTATATTTGAAGATCAAACCTTCTGCTCAGCTCTGGCCATTCCAACAGGAACATTTGAAATTCTGCTGGTTCATTGAAAGTCCATCTTTTCCCCTGGAAGAGGACATTCAGTTTGGCTGGGTAGTTGATTCTTGGTTGCATTTTAAGCTCTTTTGCCTTCTGGTATATTATATTCCAAACCCTATGAGCTTCCAATGTAGTTGCTGCTAAGTCCTGTGAGATCCTGATTGCAGCTCCACGGTATTTGAATTGTGTCCTTCTGGCTGCTTGTAATATTTTCTCTTTGACTTGGGAGTTCTGGAACTTGGCTATAATATTCCTGGGGGTTGATTTTTTGGGATCGCTTTCTCAGGGGGATAGGTAGATTCTCTCCATTTCTATTTTGCCCTCTGCTTCTAGGATATCAGGGCAATTTTCCTGTAGTAATTCTTTGAAAATGATGTCAAGGCTCTTTTCCTGATCATGACTTTCAGGTATTCCAATAATTTTTAAATTATCTTTCCTAAATCTGCTTTCCATATCAGCTGTTTTTTTCAATGAGATGTTTCACATTTTCTTCTAATTTTTCATTCTTTTGGTTTTGAAGTATTGACTCCTGATTTCTCGTAAATTCATCAATCTCCCTGAGTTCTATTCTTTGTCTGAAGGATTTGTTTTTCTCAGAGAGCTTTCTTATCTCTTTTTGCATCTGGCCAATTCTGCTTTTTAAAGCATTCTTTGCCTCAATAACTTTTTGAACTGTTTTATCCATTTGACCTAAGCTGGTTTTTAGCATGCTATTTTCTTCAGCATTTTTTTGGATTTCCTTGACTTAAGCTGCTGACTTCATTTTCATGTTTTTCCTGCATCTCTCTCATTTCTTTTCCCAGTTTTTCTTCTAACTCCCTCATTTGATTTTCAGAGTCTTTTTTGAGCTCTGTCATAGCCTGAGCCCAATTTCTGTTTTTCTTGGAGTCTTTAGATGCAGGAGCTTGTGCTTCCTCATCTTCAGATTGAATGTTTTGATGCTTCTTGGGCTCACAGGCAAAATATTTCTCAATGGTGTTCCTCCTGTTTCTCTGCTTGCTCATTTTCCCAGTGTGTGAGCTTGTTTTGGGGGTTCTTCCTGAGCTTTTGGGACACTCCCACAAGGGTCTCAGTGTGTGAGTCTCTGTCCTCCCTCCTGGTCTGTGAATGACCATAGGCGCCCCCCTCTGCCACGGGGCTGAGGTGGGGGTGGCCTGCTGTTCTATGGGGAATCTAGACTGACATCAGGATATGAATGTGGTCAGAACCCCAGAGTCCTGTTCCAGGGGCAAAGGACAGAGCTCAGCAGTCTCTCTCTCTTCATTCCCCTCCCTAGGTTCAATGGGCTCATACCCTGGGGGCTCCTTACCAGCTCTGCCTGCTTCCGTTTCCTAGATCTGGACTGCCTTGGCCATGCTGCTTGCTGTGTGCCCTGAGGGCTAGGGCTTCACTGCTTGCTCTGGCAGAGGTCCCCCACTGTTTCCCCAATTTGTGCCTGCTGCTCCCCGGGGCGTAGTCTTGGGACTACCTCTGGGAGGCTGAAGTTCTTTCGCTCTGGTGGGCCACCCCTCTGATGGGCCACCTCTCCAACCCCAGGGAGCAGAGGCTTTCTGTTCTTTTCCAGGTTACCTTGAGTAGGAGAACTGCCTCACTGGGTCCGTCTGTGGGTTCTGTCTCTCAAAAATGTAGTTGGAGTCCTTAGTTTAGAAGTTTTATGAGAGAGCACCTAAGACACCATCCTCTCATGTTGCCATCTTGGCTCCACCCCCCCCCATGCTCTTTCTACTATACCACTACTCATTAAAGAGATTTTTGCTATGGAATATTGTTTCCACAAGCTTATATCTTCCCATTCCAATTCTCCATCAAGGGTATGCTCAATAGCATCATTCTTTTTTTTTTTGCAAGGCAGATGGAGTTAAGTGGCTTGCCCAAGGCCACACAGCTAGGTAGTTATTGAGTGTCTGAGACAGGATTTGAACCCAGGTACTCCTGGTGCTTTATCCACTATGCCACCTAGCCACCCCAATACCATCCTTCTTGAAAATATTTCATAGAGATGAACCAGAATTTCCAAGATGACCATCCTCCCATATGCCTCCTCACATTTAAGGTGTCAATGTGTATTGTTGATTTGGTTTAATTAGAGCATCTAATAATTTTATTCATAGAATTTTTCTAGCTTTTCATCTTCTAAAACAAATATTAGTTAATAAGTTGCAATTAAGACCATGTCAATGTTTATATTTATGTTTTTCCATGAGCATTTCAAGGGAAGATAACCAAGTCCCCATACAATTATATTTCCTGTTGCTTCAGAGTTATTCGTAAAAGCAATGGTTTAAGTTCCTTCATTTGTCTCTCTGAGAGACTCTATGAGATATTATAGCTATATCATCTAGCTGTAACTTTCTTATGCTTTTTGCTTTCATTTATAGAAAAAAAACATCAATATTGATATGGTTCATTTCTTCCAGCAATATATGAATGTATTGGTTGTTAGACATGGATCTCACTTTTAGAATACCAACAGTTAAATTAACATTTATAGATAGGTGTAAAAACCATGATTCTTTGTTCTTTCTGTTCCTTTTTCTTTCATTCCATCATAATTATTGTAGAAATCAAAGGGGATCACACAGTACAAAGCATCCCTAGAACCATTTATTCAATAAATATTTATTGAGCAAACACTATTGTATAGGGCACTATGTTAAGCATTTTAGGAGATAAAAAAAAGAATAAAAAGTTGCAGTTGCTGCCTTTATGGAGATGAGAGTCCAAGAGGGAAGATAAGATGTGCTCCAACTCTAGGTATAACATGAAATTGCCATAAAAGAGCAACATTCCTGAGAATTAAGAGATGGAATAGATCCCTTCTAACTGAGAGAAGAAGGAAAGTAAGATTGCCTTTGGGCATGGAAGAATGGTTAGGGTTTGGAAAGACAAGAACTTTGGGGGGGGGGGGGGGAGAGGCATTCCAAAAGGGAGAAGTACTTCCCCCATTCTTAAATGCAAAGAAAGTATAAGATCTGGTTGGGGAACAGTGAGTGGTCCACTTTCTCAGAACAAAGAATATATCAAAGGAAATTGTTTAAATTCTTTGAATATCAAGTTAATAGTTTGGACTTTATTAGGCAGTGGAGAGCCATTGAAAATTTTTGAGTGTGTATGTGGGGGGGTATGATATGATCATTGCTGTATATTTCAATATCACAGAATTAAAGTACATAGTATTTCATTACTTCAATAGGTACATGAACTTTAATGATTTAGATAATCCCTCGAAAAGGAAAATGATTCATATATGCCTTATTATTTTGTGGAATATAAGTAACATATTGGGAGCCTTCCTCTATATCTCCTAACATTATGTGGGAATAAGTATAAAAAGTAAGTGTGTCACAGTAGATAGAATGCTGGACTTGGATTTGGGAAGACTCAGTTCAAATTTAGCCTCAAAATTTATTAACTATGTGATCCTGGTCAAGTCACTTAGCTCTGTTTGCCTCAGTTTCCTCATTTTACAAAATGAGCCGAAAAGGGCAAATCACTTGGGTGTTTGTTTTTTTTGCCAATAAAACCACAAATGGGATCATGAAGAGATGGACCTGACTGAAACAGAATCAAACTCTACTGTCCTTCATTTTCATCAGTGGTTCAACTTCCTTTTTACTCTATACACACCTTGGATATCTTTCCACATCATTCTTGTACTAAGCTAACCTTTGATAAAGTATTGCATTTTTTTATACCCACTGTGAATCTCTTATTTTCCTTTTGGGTGACTCACAATTTTGATTCTTTAGTGAGTGTGCTTTTGCATGATTTACAGCAATATATTATCACTTGAAGAATATTAAAGAATGTTAAATATGAAAAAATGCTAAAAAGATGTATTTTTGTTTCAATGTGATACTTAGGGTCATTGAAAATACTGCAGTTTTCCAAATGTAATCCAGTCAATTTTCTTTCCCTTATTGAATTCAGTCCTCAGTTCATTGTCCATCTTTAGCACCAATCTAAGAAATATATTATATTTGTATGTCTTTTTTCTCGCTATAGTCTTCTATCAGTAATGTTTTCAGTTCTCATTGACTTTATATATTGTGACTTACAGATGAGACAACAGATTACATATGCATATATATACTCAAATATGTATATATATATATTTATGTATATACATACACATATACATAACTTTTTTCAACTCTAGACAAGAGTCTAGACAAGAAGCATTATTCACCCACTTGTTATTACCAATGTGGCTTTTTAGACTAAACTCTTTTGGATGATTATGAATCTCTTTTAGGCAATTCATCAATGTTCCAGAGCTAGATGTAATCAGAACAGTGTCATCTGCAAAAAAGAGCATTAAGATGACTTCATCACATATGAAGTCCTTCTTCCATTTGAACTGTGCTCTGGACATTCACTTGGGAGAGGCAAACATGCTTGGTGATCATTTTAATTCCTGTTTTGTACCTTTCCTGATATTAAAGAGAAGGTATTTTTGCTGTTGTATCTGTCAAGCAATCTTGTATAATCTTTGTATATGAATGAGAGATGCTTTGTAAGAATAGCCTATGAGACTATGTTTTAGATAATTTATTTAGTAAGAAAGGTATTGTGGAACAGAGGAAACAAAGAGATTCAAGAAACAAGTAGGCCAGTTGGGAAACTATTGCTCCACTTCAGATGAGAGATAACGAACTAGCCTAGCAGCAGTGAATAGTGAGAAAAAGGCATAAGTTTCTGTGGAAGCAGAAATGATAGAACCGATTGGAAGGAGAATGAGAGTTAGGGAGAGGATTAGAGAATTCAAGAGGTGGGGGGGCAGAGTTTTTAGGAAAAGATGACTCATTTAGTTTTGAAAATCTGAGGAACAGGATCATAGCTAAAAGGGATTTAAGAGAGCAAGTCTACCCCTATCATTTTATAAACAAGGAAACTGAGGCTTAGAGAGGTTAAATGTCTTGCCCATTGTGCTCCAGCTATTAAGTTTCAGAAGTAGGATTAGGACTCATTTCACCATCACTCTAACTTCACTGTTCTGGCCATTTTACCATGCTGTCTTTCAAAATCTAATTGGAAATACTTAGTATAGTTGCAAAGACATGTCTAGAGCTTACAAAAGAGGTCTTGGGAGAGAGGGATGTTATATATTAGGAGTCATTCCTAGAGGCTATGTTTGAAGCTGTGGCAGAATTCTTCCAAGTAGGTAAAACCCCTGGGCTTATAGAATAAAGGAAAAGGGCCTCATAACCACAATAATAGAATAACAAGAGTTGATATACAGTGGCTTTCAGCTGAACATAAATTCTTAATATATGGATATAAAAAAGGCAAGGTAAGAGAAAGCAAAGAATAATACTAAACAATTCTTAAGAGGTAATAGTATGATGGAACCTCTGTCAAGAAGACTATGAAATGATAACTATAGATTGCTTACAGAAAGAAAAACACATCTCATAACCAAATCTATCTGAGAAGTATGAATAACTGAAATCACATTATACCTACTGTCTTCCAGACTGAGAAATCTGCCTACAATATTGTTAGTGACAAGATTCTGATGGAGA